>NC_142691.1:37583257-37886287 GCF_056320005.1 Nelumbo lutea
ATAGAGGTTCGAAAAACTGGTAGGGACAGACTCAAGAAACTATAAGTGATGGGTAGACACCGGCCCACCAACTAGGAGCGCCAAGACCACAACAACATCTTCTATAGTGATGCCAAACTCACCAAATGCACCTACGAAAGTATGAGTGCAACAACACTAGTGCTCCAATAGGGGTTTCACATAGCTTACCCCCTCCTTAACAGGGAGATCCAAAAAGCAGTCCACAAAGCGAAGGAGGCCAGCATCCCGCAGTAGATGACAGAACATCAGATTCTCCAAAATGTAATGTGCCCAGCTTGAATAGCTAACTGGCGACTTTGAACTATCATTCTTCAACTCATGACACCTAAATGATATGGGCCACTCCAAATGACCATAGAGACACATTAACTCCTCTCCATCGATGGCGTCGAGCCCTCCATCCTTGCCCCTGAAGGGACGAGAGATCCATCATATGGATGGTCGAACCTTGCAGGAAGGTTGGGCAAAATTTCAAAAATTTCTCTCTCTCTCATCTGGTAATCACATTCCCTTATTTACAAAATTGCATTTTCAAGGATCAATCTTGAACCAAACTGGATCAGATCTGAAACCAAAAGGGAGGAGAGAGATATACCTGATACGAAGTAGCAGTAATTCCCAATGAAGGTGTTCGCACCCAAGGAGAAACCAAAACCTGCTTCCACTAAAGATGACACAGTGTGAGGTGAAGCAAGATCAGTAGGATCAGCAGGATGACTCTTCAGCAAGAACCAAATTCTTCAGTAAGAATGAAGTAGAGGGCTGATGAGCATGATTTCAGATTGCTTCTTCTACTAAGAAGCAATATCAAGAACAATTCTTGATCACTCCCACAAGTGGAGATCAAATAGGGTAGGGGTGGCAAGAACAGGGAAGAACTCTATAGTTTGTTGTCTTGTACATGGTGTCCTTTTTCATGTCTGCCTTGCTCTCTTATTTATAGCCTTAAAGAGATAACCTCATAATTTGATTAGGAGTTTCCTGATCCAAATCTTTATTTGGATCTGGACTCTTTAAGTGATAAGGATAATCCTTTATCTTATTTGCAGTTCAAGATTAGCTTAATCCTAATCAAATTAGGAGTTTCCTAATCCAAATCTTTATTTGGATCTGGACTCTTTAAGTGGATATGGATAATCCCTTATCTTATATGCAGTTCAAGATCAATTTATTAGTTTAATCCTAATCAAATTAGGAGTTTCCTGATCCAAATCTTTATTTGGATCTTGACTCTTTAAGTGGATAAGACCCATCCTCTTATCCTTATCTGCTGATCCAAACCCCAGTTGGCTCTCTTTGTATGGTGTGGAACCCAAGCATTGATCTACACATCAGCCACATGGGTTCAGCCCAGCCTTTGTTACAAGGCCTGGCCGAATTCACTATAAGAGACCATGATCCCCTGAGTCCATCACTACGGACTCTTAATGTGCCCAACATTTACAGTAAATGGTCATTGGGTCCAGCCACCTTATGAAAATTCAAGGATTGTAGGCAGATGCAAGAATAGCCCATCAGGTATTACCCTCAATGGTCTTACACTTAACCTCTCAGTCCATAATGATCAAACACTACCCGACAAGAGAGGACATCTCCCTCGGCTGCAAGGTACAGTGCTGCAGTCTCTACTCACATGGATCCCAGGAATTAAAAACTTTTGCAAACATTTTGAAACCATAATATATATATATATATATATATATATATATATGTATATCTCTATATAAATATATTTTGCAAAAAAAAATTTCAACGGTTGAAATCAACTGTTGGCAGTTTAGGTTTCCATCAGAGAGAGTGCATCCCCGATCAGTCACTTTGTCCAACAAAGGGGCTAATCCTGTCACTATGATCACCCACTCAGATGAATTGTCGGATCCAACATACCCAGGTTTTGACCCCTTCTAAGGATCTCACTGATTGGCATATCAAAGATAGCCCAATCCGACACCTAGTGCATAATCGAGTCTAGGGGTCAAGTGTAACATTCCAATTTTTCCCATCTATGTCCAAGGTCCAGGGCAATACTGGAATTTTGGTCCAGTTCAGGGTTTCAAGAAAACCCACACTGCATGTACTTCAAGTCTCACCTTGGCAGTTGAGACAAGCCACCCCAACCAACTTGGCAGTACATCAGTGTTAGTCTTGGCAAGATAAATCTCCCCAGATCTATCCAATGGTTTCAAAGATTCTAAACTAACACGAATCTCATATGTGTCCAGTTTAAGGGTATTACACAGAAACACACCACAATGACATGAATCAATTATGTACTTTATTCATTTAATAAATGTCAAAAGATACATCAATTTGATTGGAGCTAAGGGCATAACTATCTAACAACTCATTGATACTAGCATAGGGGGCCAAAAACCCTTTCCACCATTAGCCATCTTTTTCACCTCGTGCTTCGACAGCATCTCGATGGAGTCAACAACCCTAACAAATTTGACGAAAGGGCATTCAGATTTCTTTTGTGAATGAGGGGCCATTTTTTAAATTAAAGTAAACGATGGCAAATGCAAAAGGGGAATTGAACTCAGAAGGAGAAAAATAGACACAAAGAGAGAAAATGGACTCCAAGGAATAACTCAACTAGAAAGCATAGATGGTTCCCAGATACCATCGTTTTATCGAGACTTCACACGAGCCTAGAATTCCAAATTGCGTCAGGAAAGGTGGAAAGATATGATTACATTACCCTCACCATCATCAACCGAAACATATGCTAATGGAAATTACAAACATACCCCCAGAAAAGGTGATACAACAGGTGAATTAATTCAAAAGTACCACTACGTCAGCAACCACCACTTTAAAATATCCCCGAGCCATATGCATGACCACAGTGCATTAGTACGAGACAACTATTATAAGAAAGTAATGATGAATGCCATGCCACCTATACATAATGACTCCACCACTCCAACTAACTGATGAATGTGAGATACCACTTCCCAAATAGGGGGGGGGGGGGGGAAGGGGGCTAAAAATCAAGATTACCACTTTGTTTATCTTTGACAAAATATCGCCCTATTGTTAGTACCCAATTTTTGCTCAGTCCCTTCACTCTATCTCTTTGTACCCCCTCTTAGACCCTAAAAACTTAGAAACACAACAAGATCAAATTAAGACTTTCCAAAACCCAAAATACACTCCTCTAACACAATCCACAACACAAATGACAACCTTGGGGTCAACATTAACGTCTGATCAGACATCATTCCCAGACTTGGAAAACTATTACTTAGTTATACACTAGTTTTCATGACTAAATTCCAAAGATTCACCGTTCATCATGTCAACATCTTTCTAATGGCCCCGATCTATACAACATTCAAACTCCAATTTCTCAAAATCAACACACCCATCACCTCAAGACCACTAGGAAGCAATCAACTAGTAAATCCCACCATGAATCTATGATGATGAACCACAAAAACATCAAGATCCCATTTTGATGGCCCTTACTGATTACCAAGATCAACCATATCTTTCTTAGATCAGAACCATTCACTTGATGCCTCACCCTAATCTTTGCTTACCTACCGAATTGTAGCTCAAAATTCCCTCATTTGACCCTTCATTAAGCCTAGGTCCTATTTCAACAAATCTCATTAGTTGGAGTTTACCATCTATTATCCCAACTTCATATGACCAATCAGACCTTACCACTATGTTCAGACCCAAAAAACCCTAGCATGTTGAATTTCATGACCAAACACCTCAGTTTGACTGTTGAAAAAGTAAGGCTCCATTTCAGGTTGTCCTTTCATTGGTTGAAAAACTATAAGCTAAGACCATGATCCAAACTAAAACAATCAATCTATATCTTTGATTAAAGGTCCATCACTTCCATTAGATTTAAGACATTCAAAAGTGCCAATCCACCAAATTTCATCCCAAAATTCCCCCATTTAACCCTTCCTCAAACAAAGATTTTATTTCAATAAATCCCATTGACCTAAACTCATCAGCCATAGATCTCCATCATTTTGATCCTATTTGTCCGATCAGACCTCACCACCATGTTCAAAGACCCAAAAAAACCTAGTATACCAAATTTCATGACCAAATTCGTCTGTTTGACTGTTAAACTAGAAAGTTACCATTTTGATGCATTGGATTTAACTACCACATCATTCGGCCCAACCTGAAGTCTTAAAAGGGTGATGGCTGATGTCAGACCCATCAAGAAAAAATAAAATAGATTTTAAAAGTTCATCAAATTTACATTTTCTACCACCGACAGCCCCAAATACGAGACTACAACGTCTGGCATGCCCTAAGCTCCCATTGGATGCACAAAACCCATGAAAACCACCCCCAAATCAAAGAAAGCGTTTCACCAAATAGGTAAGCTTGATTGCGCATCCATTTCTTTAAAGAATCTGTACCTATTTGTGTGAAAAACCTCTGTTGAATCATAGCTACTGTAGCTAAATAAATTCAGACCTAACCCCCCTCCCTTTCTCTATAAGTACTGATCTAATTCGAGCTCAAAGGGAGGAGGCAACTTGAGAGGAAGAGTGGAAAGCTAAGGAACTCCCCTAGAGAGAGAAAGAATGAAAAAGATAGAGAAAAGAGCTTTCTCCCAGCCCATATACTGCTTCCTGTTTACCCAAATTTCAGAGGTGCTCTGAACTTCATATTCTGAACTCATCTCCTCCATTTTTAAGTGAAGGTTGTTGCAGCTAGAAGCATTCCCTAGCTTAAGAACCCATGGGAAATTCATTCTATCTAATCCTAGCTGCTAGAAAACTTTTGACAAGGTACATACAAAAAGGTGAGTCCTTTTTATAGTTTTTTTCGGTTGCTTAAGGTTCTAAAACGTTGGAAAACCATTGCTTGCATTTCCTTCTTGACTAAGAATAGAGGCAGAGAAGTGAGGGTCTTAGGGAAATCAGTACCTAAGACCCGATAACATCACCTCAAAATTGGTCTTAGGAGAAGTTGAAAACATGTTCCTCTGGATTTAAGAAATTCTTACAAACATTTCCGTTTTTTCCTAAAAGAAGTTGAATCTGAATAACTCTCGTATCAAGCTGCTAAAGCAGCTTGGAGAAAGGGGTGCCTAATACCTTCCCTTTTCTAATCCTTGGGATGCGAAATCTCTTGGTTGTGCGCCTTTTCCATGGTAAACAAAGTCACTACCAAAGACCTAAATCGAGTTTTTCAAATACGAAAATGAGGGCCCATTTCCTCTAAAAAATGGGTGGCGACTCTAACTCTTTGAACCTGCCATGAGCTTCCCAGAGCTCACACCTATCATGAAATAGGGGGGGGGGGGTAAATTTTAATTTGGAAAGACCTCCTTTAACTGAGAGGGGACCTGGAAACCCATAATCTATTGTACAATAGTTGTCTTTTGACAAGTCGCTTCCTGCCTATAGGTAGGGGGCTGAGAAATTTTCCAATCAATTGAGCACAAAGTTGCTTATCAACAGAAAGCAACCCGTCAAAAGATAGGGGGGCTGAATCATAGAGAAAGTGAAAGTTGACCCAATACAAACGCCTTTGACTCTTAGCCAAGTACAAACAAAACCATTGAATTGAATGAAAGAATGCTTATTGATAAGCTTCCACTTACCAATAAGCAAAGGGGCTAATAACCCACCCAGATTAAAACTTTCTACACATAAAATCCATAGAGCATTCTATCAAGAACAAGAATGATCACCAGATCCAATGCAAAAGAATTAGAGTACCACAACACTTAAAATCCTCATCCCCATCACCCCATTACAAATTTCCAAAGCAAACCCAAGCACAGAAATGCTTATCAGTAAGCTCCCACTAACCAATAAGTAGGGGGCTAATGTAACTACATAATGGCCACTTAGACCATCAGGATATAGAGGATGTCAAACCAATACTACACGAATGTCTGCAATAAGTCTATAACTTGTTGTACACTTGTGATGAACTCTCGACCCAAAATAGGTTGCACTGAACTTTAGCCCCATGTGGACTTGTGATGAGCTTAAAGCCACCATAGAACCGCAATGAGCATGGATTCACCGTAGGTCAGAAACAAATAATAGAAACATGTGCGCCATTAAATAACGCACGTGACGGGACACCACATGGGCCTAATAAGGATGCACAAGCTACGTTGTGACATCACCTACACCGCGTCAGTTTAAAAGTGTCATGAAAATAAGTAAAACATATGGATTATGAGAATCCTAAGATGACAGGAAAGTTCGTCCTTGAGATATCTCATAAGACACGTGGTGAAACCCTAGCAGTACTCCCTAACAACTGACTACGGATTTGAGATTCCCTTTCCTAATGAGAATCAAATGCTTTTGACTCCTTCCTTTCAGAACCTCGGGATCTCTCCCTGTCAATAAGGGTCTAACTCATAACGAGATCATCATTCTATCATCCCATTTGCCCTAAGCCTTTAAACTATTTCCTACACTTGGTCTTCCTTTGTCCTTCAAGGAGACCCTCGCATGTAGCCTAACCACCCTACTCACACTAAGGGAGAGGGGTCTTTTTCTAATGGCTAAAGTTTAGGGGGTCTTTGCCGCAAATTAAAGTATAGGGGTTCTTTGCCACTGACCCGTAGTAGGGGGTCCTTGTAATTTACCTTATTTTACATCAAACCAAACACAACCTAGGTGACGTAAACAGTTGGCAAGCTGTGGATAGGATGGTTTTAGAGGCGGCATTTTACACTGAAATATGTCTTATTCTTGGCATAGCTTGACGTAAAAAATCTCTGTGGATGCTTAACATGTAAACTTGTAGCTGAAATGCTGGACATGCCAATTATCGATGGCAAGATTTTTCATTGAGGTTCCTTACTATGACCGCAGTACCATTCTATCAATCATTGTTTGGTCAAATCATTTGACTATGTTAATTTTTGATCGAAGTACTTGTTCACAAGAGCAACGAATCGGGCACTAGTATCGGTCTTCCCTAGAGAAATTAAATGGCATATTAATAGGTTACACTGATACACCATTGCTGTTATGACCGGAGCGCCCTAACGTAAACAAATCACTCGTAGACTTTGTAGTTAGAACGGAAAAACGTGGATTTATATATCTGTTTCGTTTACAATCTGATGCCAATGCCAGACTTTGTGGCTATTCAGTTTAGAAATCTCCGTTCCCTTCGCCTATGGATGTGCCATGTGATATTGATAACACCAAATATTGATTTGAATAATTGTAAAAATATCATTGTTTATTTATGTTTCTCAATCTATTGACTCCATCATCCATTATATTCTGATCACGCCCATTGTTTCTTGATCTATAGAATAGTTGCACCATTCTGCTTTAGAGGGTACTGATATAAACCCCATTTATAATGTAAACTAATTAATAGTACTGGCACAAAAGTACCATTGAAACTAATTAATAGTACTGGCACAAAAGTACCATTGAATCTAATTAATAGTACTGGCACAAAAGTACCAGCCATATGCTACATTGGTCTTAAATTAAATATTGCAACTTGGACGACCTCGGGTTAGGATTTTGATAAAATTTCAATGTTGCACACCGAGAGCCCACACCAGGTGGAGTGTAAAACCTTCAAATCGTGTATTTGATTTTCACCCCTATTTAATTTAGAAAAGGAAAAAGGGAAATCTAACTTAAGGGCTTTCTCTTTTACAATTAATAGTTAGGATCTGTATGGTGCATGGGTTTTATTTATGGGCAAAATTGAAGATGGAGCTCTATGACATTTCTAATTAAATGGTTTTTATATAATTTCAATTCAAGTATTATGCTTTGGGGTTATGTCTAGTTTATCCGATTACAATCTAAGTTTTGCTTTAGTGAGAGTGTTCAATTTCCTATTCTCTAGATAAATTTGTATTACTTTTGTGTATCTTAATGTTAAATTTTATTATTTTTTTGGGAAAGTTATTTTATTATTTTTTATTGGCTTATGATTATTTTTGTACTATTTTTAGGTAAAACTATAGAAAAAATTTCTCTTAAAACCATTCTATAACCCACCTTTGTGCCCTAACAAAGGCTTCCCCTATAGTTTTGAAAAAAAAAGTGCAAATACCTCCTTTCCCTTGGCACTTTAATAACATACATTAAAGTTACCAAAATACCCTTATCATTGTTAATGCATTGTCTTTAAAGTTTCAACTTTACCCTCCACTAATATATTTTTATAGACAACTTCCAAAGAATAATTCTCCTTACCCTCCTTGGACAAATGTAAAAAGGCTGAAGTAAAGTAAAATTAATGCATTACATCAACATTTTTTATTTGGAAAGCTAACTAAAGGAAGGTATTTGCACCTTTTTTTCAAAACAATAGGGTAGGATTTTGTTGAGGTCAAAACATTGGGTAGGATTGTTAGAAATCCCAATGAGGTTTTTATAATTTTCATTATTTTTAAATGAAATTTAAATTGATTTAAAGTAATTAAACTATTCTTAAAATTTAAAATTAATATTTTTATTAAGTTTTGAAACTAATAAAAATTGCAATTTGTTAAGTATATTAAGTTTTTAACAAACTTAAATTCCTTATGAAATTTAATTAACAACATAGTTTTTTTTTTTCAGTGGAGAATAAATTGGTTTAAAATGAATAAAATTTAATTATAAAACTAATAATTTTAGATAATTTAACTTGTTCCTTTTATTAATTATTTATTTTAATATATTAATAAAAATAATTTTATCCCCCAAAAAAATAGTAATTATTTTAATTTTATTTAAGTAACTTGGTAAATTATTTTTATTATGGTTAATTAACTATTATTATTTTCAAATGAAATATAAGTAGATTATAATTTTAAATGGAAATAGATTATTTAGTACAAAAATATATCATTGAATATCTCAATTTCAATATAATTAATCTTTATTGATAATTACAGTTTAATAAAAATATTTTTATCAATAAAAATAATTATAATAAATGGATTAAAATTTTTAATGGATGTTGATTATTTATAACAATAATATATCATTGAATATCTCAATTTCAATATGATTAATCTTTACTAATAATTACATTTTAATGCAAATATATCTAATATATATGAAATTATAGTTAAATTGAAATGAATATATATAGATAAAGTTAATGAATTTTGTGCAACTTAATGGAGTAATGGACATGAGAGAGAATTAGTGGCATGAGTTATTGAAGGAGAGAGTTAATGACATAATTAATGTGGAAAGATTATTAAAAGGGTTAGTCGAAGAGAGAGAGAAAGATAGAGAGAGTTAATGGTGCTTTAATGAGGAGTTTTAAAACTCTTAAAGGGTCACATGAGTTATTTTGTTCAATTTTAAAATTAGAAAATTCAAAAAAGAAACTAGAAAAATGATAAGTTCCTTTGAGAAGAAATCAAAGAGATAAGTGGCTTCCAAAATGAACCGTAGAGCACGAAAATGCTAGCTTGGCACATTGCATTTTAATATATATGATTTAGATACTTTGAAATCACAAAAGAACAAAATACAAACAAGGATCTAAATGCAAATACATAAGTTTTGGCGGTTTTATGCTAGAACCTGAACCTACCCTATAGGGGTTGTTTCCAAGTTTATGGAATTAGAACCTATCCTATGAAGGTTGGTTCTAGGGTCACTTTTGGCTTTGGCAGTACCAGGGTCAGTTCCATGGTTTATTTGTGGAATCTGTTGTAAGTACATAGATTTAGGCTCCATGGAGGCCACACTATGGACACTAAAATAAATAATCATAGCATTCTTACCCACATGGCAAAACTAAACCCCCCACAACATAACACAAAACTCCAACAACATAGTTCCACAACAACCCCTAAACACAAAATCCTCACATCACAAAACGTAATCCATATTGCTTCATCAATCACACCACTATTCTACAATTCTATACATCACTATAGCTGTAAGTACATGTTCACCATGACTGCGATGGCAATGAAGGTACCAAATCAAAGCTATAGAAACACATGTGATGAGTTCACAACTTGGCATGAACTTGCGATGAGCTCAAAGTCACTATAGACCTGCGATAAGCTCAAAGCCATAGTAGACCTACGACGAGCCCAAGGACACCACGAACTTGCAATGAGCTCAAGTCCATTACAAACTAGTGATAAACAAAAATACAACGATTATCCAAAATTGCTCGTGATAAAACATCTAGTAGGATTAAGTAGGACACGTGAGACTAGTCCTAATGCCACTTATGCCATGTCAAGATAGGAGACCCGCAAAAGAAAGTAGCACATTCGTATTATGGGAATCCTAAAGCGAAGGGAAATCTCATCTTGGAGAGATCTCATAAGACACATTGCGAACCCTTAGTAGTGTCTCGTTGACAACCAACACCGAATCAAAAATCCCCTTTAAAAATAGGAATCAAACCCTCTTGGCTCCCTCCCTTCAGGGAATCGGGGTCTCTCCCTATAAAAGGAGTTGTGAATTATAACAAAGACACAACTCTATCAAAGTTCATAGCCTACCCTTGCTCTCAGCCTTCCTATCCCCTAAATAAAGGTCATATTTTATTAGCATTAAACCTTCAAGATCTCGTACCCTCACCTTTTCACATGACTGATTAGAATTGCCGAGTATTTCCCCATTTCAGCAATTTGATTGTGTTTATCCTCAAAGGGTGATGTTATAAATTCTCCCAAACATCTCCACAATAAGAAAGCAAATGATTTAATCAAGTTCAAGAGAACCAAAACTACCCAATAAGCTAGAAATTCACTCTAATTTCAGCATTCCATGTCAATAAACCTTAAAAAACAAAGCTGAAACCTCTCCCTATGTCTCCATAATGAACAAATTCACGAGTCAAGAACTTCAAAGGGGGCACTCACCAAAATTGAATAAATCTAAAAACTTCTTTTATTATTTATTAGTAAGAAAAAGTGGAATTAAGTACCTGTCCCAAAGCTGAGTTATTATTGTTTATGAAACATGATGCCCCAAACAACTTCATTTCAGCCTATAATCATTCTCAATTTGCTTGCATTTTATTCATGATTACCTTAACATCTAATTACACTACCCCACCTACTAACCTAAAGCAAAAAGGCCTCAAAGCTCTAATTTTATCGCTAACCTATACATTTTATTTAAGTTCCAAGGTTCTAATTTTAGGCTTTCCCATTATGTGAGATATTTCCCATTAGCCTAATGGTCAACATAACTTCTTTATTTCGGTCCAAACACCTAATATCTTTGCATGCATTATTCAACATTCTTGAAGCTAACATGTATGGCATATTCCACTATAAAACTCCATCCTAAAAGATTATTTTCTCCAAGCGTTGATTCTAAAAAAACGCGCATGAGAATTCACATTTAAGGATAGATGATTTTCTAAGATATGATTTTCATCACTTATTACCATAAACATTAACCTTTCAACAATAGCATTTGATCATGGAATCATTATACTTTTCATGAGTGGGTCCTAACTCATCATGCAACACATTATTTCAGCATTGAAAACAAGTTCCTAAATCAATATGTCCATCACACAATGAATTCAAAAACCACAGAACATCCAATTTCAGTATAAGGGATACTTCTAGAATAATGCATTCCTCAAATGTGAGAATCAAAGTGAACCTACAACTTGGAATTTCAGCATAGGACATGCTTCCAAATCAAACATTGTTCACATATTTGAATCAAAGAGAATCCAAAATCCCAAAAATTTCAGCATAAGGCATGACTCTAAAAACAAACGTCCTTTACATAATGGGATGAAAAGGAACCCAAAGCCTAGGAATTTCAATAAGGTCATGCTTCTAAAAGTCTTAAATCCATCATGTTTTGAGTTCAAGAATCACCCGAAAAGAAATGACATTTCAGTAGACATGTTGCTATAGCCATCCAAACTCATACCCCATTAGACTCAAAGGCAATAAGCAATCTAAAATTTAAGCATACAAACAAATAATCCATTAGCACCTCATCCTGTCATACCTTTGAGAATGTAAACCCACTCAAATCTTACACCATCTCATGGCAAATCAAAACTTGGGGAATTTCGACATGTTATCAATCCATAGCTTCCAAAGGAATTGAAGTATATGGAAGAAACTTACCTCTTTCAGAGCCACAACATTTGCCCAACAAGCATTAGACAAGGAAATCCAAGAACACCCAAGAAGGAACAAGAGTTTCATGATGCATTTCAGCACTTGCTAGTCCATTCATATTGCATTTTGTCATGATAGCACAAGAGCATATAGCTGAAAATCCTCTTTAGTGACTCAAGAATAATTCAAACATTTGGAAAATTCTTTGGGAGAGATAACCCACATGAGATAAATGTTTGCATTAGAAATGTCCCAATCCTTATTTTGCTCTTCTAGCTTCATTCTACTATGCAAGATATCCTCCAAGAAACCATTATGAGAAATAAAAGGGTAAAACATTTCACTTGCAAAGAGAAAGAGAAGAAAGTATGACCACTATAGTATGAGAGAAATAAGTATGAATCCATTCTCGCAATTTTCCTAAAAACCCACAACTCTAAACAAACCATTGAATGTAAATGAGGAAACAAAAATGGATAAGTTAGAAGATCAGAACAAATTTCCTAATCCAAATAATAACTCAAAAAACTTAACCTAAAGCTATGT
Organism: Nelumbo lutea; assembly: GCF_056320005.1. NCBI lineage: Eukaryota > Viridiplantae > Streptophyta > Magnoliopsida > Proteales > Nelumbonaceae > Nelumbo > Nelumbo lutea. Next base: position 37,595,877 of record NC_142691.1, read on the forward strand.
CTGCTAGCAAAGTAGCAAAACAAAGAAATGTGTGAGCTATCTTACTTTCAACAATACAAAATAAAACAACTAAAATGCAATATACAAGTAAAAAAATTAGCAAAACAAAACTAACTTTAATCAAAGGGAACAAACAATTTGGGCAACCCATGTGGGCCCCGCCTATGGTCCAAGAACTCCCTAGTGGAGTCACCAATCTGTGAGCATAATGAAACGGCTCACTTGGGCTAGGAATGAAGTCACCACCCATCAAGTATGGAAATGGAGGTGATGGGACCACCGAGAATGGATCAAAAGTCGCTTTGGTTTAATAGTGATTCCAAAACCCAAGGCACTGGCTAAACTAGTTTAGGTAAGACTCAAATGGGAGAGGGAAGGGGCTAGGCACCCCTCTCCCGTGTCCAATAAGCGGGGCACACAAGGAAATCCAAATGGGCATAAATGCAAATATTTTAATTAAACAAAAACAAGCTAATATCAGATAATTGAACAAATCAACAAAAGGGAAACCCTTTAACAGAATTGGATGAATAATCATGTCATTAACATCATTAAACAAGAGAGAATCTACTTTCTAAAAGCAAGGTAGTAAGTAGAAAAGTAAAAAAGAAGACTAATAGCATGATAATCCCCACTGGTGCAACCATCGAATCTATTAAGCATGGACAAGGTGATAGACTTTGGGTTGGATTAGGTTGGGAACAAGAAATATTTGGTTCAGATTACTTGAGTTGATGCATCTGTACATGACTCTATATGTAAATGAATAGACAAAGGTTTCAGACTGGGTTTTCGACCTTGGTTCAACTGGTGTCGCATGGGGAGTAACAGATGATCTCCGACTCTAGATTAGTCATCCTTAATGATGAAGGCTGAAGAATCGAAAGAGGAAAGCATACTCTGATAAGGGATTGTTGGCCTAAACTCTACTGACACTGCAACAGGGAGATTCAATCAAACTTGAACGATGAAGGCCGAGGGGCATTGCTACAAGTTTATCGAGAGGGAGTGACCGGTTTAAAAATGGCGACAACTATTGTTGCTTCTATTCAGTCGGTGAGGAGGACGCCAGACAGGGGACCCACGATGGGTTTTGGGGAACCAGGATACTTAAGGAGGTTCTATGCGCATGGGGAATGAGGCAGAAGAGAAGATAGTGAGGTCTGATGGGAAAATGAGAGAGAGAGAGAGGAAGAGAGCAAATGGGCAGAGAAACTACCACTACTCGAAATTGCAGCGGCAAGTAGGTATAGGGGAGTGCCAAGGAAGAAGAAGAACAACAACAACAACAAGAAAATAGAGAGAGAGAGCAAGGAGTGGCAAGAAGGGGCGGTGCTACAGCTGCTGCATTCTTGTCTCAAGGTTGGGGACAAAGAACACTGTCTTCAGTGGATTTGATAAAAGAAAAAAGAACAAGAACAAGAAAAAATAAGAAGAAAATGAAAAAGAAGGAAGAAGAAGAGAGAGGGAGAGAGATTGATCGCTAGAGATGGGGGAAGGGGTGGCCTCATCTCTAGTTTGGTGTCTGAAAGGGAGAGAACAGGAGCAGTCAATTAGGGATTCAAAAAAAAAAAAAAGAAAAGGAGGAATAAGAAGAAGGAAAAGAGAGAGAGGGGGAGAAAGAAAGAGCTCAGATATGTCGCTGGTTTACGCCGTTGTGTCTGGATGAAGGGGGAGGTGAACAGTGCATAAGGATGAATGAGAAAGTTAGGTTTGGTTAAATAGTAGGGTGTAGTGGCAATTACATAATTTTTGAGAAATTTAGGGGTATTTTGTTAAATCGATTAAGAAAGGGTGTAAATATAGGTAATTTTGGATAAAATTTGATAGGGTAGGGTTTTTGGGCATGGATTGATTGGTGGGGTCAGATTAAAGGAAGGTGAAAACCATCATATGGATGACCAAACCATGATGGATGGTTGGGCGAAATTTCAAAAATTTTCTTTGATCCTTCCAGAATCGTATTCCTAGTTTTAGAAAAACTGCATTTTTCTAGGATCGATCTTGCACTGAAACCTGATCAGATTTGAAACCAAACAAGAAGGAGATGTATACCTGATATGGATCCAACAAATGTAGCTCCCAAACTAGTAGTTCACACCCAAATCAAATCCCAAAACAATCTTTCACTAAAGATGGCACAACTTGGAGTGAAGCCAGTTCAGTAACGCAGTTTTTAGCAAAACTGCAACGCCTTGGATCGAACTGAGGAGGTGAGCATGATTTTTCTCTGTATTTTTCTTGCAAAAATCAGAGAGAGAACTGATCAAGATCCTTCCCCAAAGTCATAGATCGAACTAAGGTTTCTAGGGTGGCAATAGCAGAAGAGAGATCTGAAAGCAGAGTAATCTAAAATAGTTCAATCTCTCTTTCTCTTAACCCTTAAGCAGCACCACTCCTAATCGAATTAGGAGGTTTGATCCAAATCTTTATTTGTATCTAAACTCTATCAGTAGATAGGTCTTATCCTCTTATGAGAATGGATGCTCCAAACCCATATTCACCCATGTCACATGTCAGCTTAAGCAGTCATGTGACAATTTGATTAATAATATTAATCTTAGGCCATAGGCCCATTGTATGGCTCACATCCCAAGAGTGTTGCTGGCTCATTTAGGTCTAATTTATATGGTGTGGGACCCCAACAATGACCTCACATAAGCCCACATTAGTTCGGCCTAGCCTCTGTAAAAAGGTTTGGCTGAATTCATTGCCAAATGTAATGAACCCCTGAGCTCATCAATATGGGCTCAAAATGGGCCCAACATTTATAGTTAAGTGATCCTTGAGTCCATCCATCCTATGAAAGCCCAAGGATAATGGACTTAAATAAGATATAGCTCATTAGGTAATCAGTCCTTAATGGTCTCTTACACTTAACTTCTCAGCCCACAATGATCAAACACTGCCTCACAAGAAAGGACCTCTCCCTCGACTACAAGATGCAATGTCACACTCTCTACTCGGATGGGTCTCGAGAATTAAAACCTTTTGCAAACATTTTTCTTAAAACATAGTGTATATATATCATATAAAATATATTTTGCAAAACAAATCTCAAACACGGTTGAAATCCACTACCGACATATTTGGTTTCCATTAGAGAAAGTGCAATTCCGATCATTCACTTTGTCCAACGAAGGGGATGATCTTATCATTATGATCACCCACTCAAGTGATTTCTCAGACTGACCCAACATACCCAGGTTTTAACCCATAATGGATTTCATTGATTGGCATATCAAAGACAACCCAATCCGTCACTTAGTGTAGTATATAATCAAGTCTAGGGGTTATGTATAATTTTCTAGTTTTGCCCATCACTCTCTAAGGTCTAGGGCATAACTAGAACATTGTCTGGGTTTAGTGCTTCAATCAAACACACATTACATGTGCTTCAGGTCCAATCCTAGCAGTTGATACAAGCTAACCCAACATCTTTGGTAGAACATCAGTATTAGCCTTGGCAGAATAAACTCTCCAAGTCTATACAACGGTTGAGAACATTCTAAACTAACATGAGTCTCGTAAGTGTCTAATTTAAGGGGTAATTTTATAGAAACATACCAATGACAATATGAAACATTTATGTACTTTTATTCATTTACAATAAATGTATCTGTACATCAATTTGATTGGAGCTAAGGGCATACGTTGTTTAACACAGATAGGCCTAACAATTCTTGGATTAAGGGAACATAAGGTATGAGCATTCTAATTAACGAAAAAGCCTAAAGTGAAATCTTTATTTGATAGAGGGGTAAAGTGAGGGATTTTAAGTTGAAATTTAATAGTATAAGGTTTCTAAGGGGACTAGATGAATTTGTGGGGTTTAATTGGCTTAAATGTTCTTAGATTGGGGGGAATTAGAGGTATGGGTGATCTAATTAAGAAGGACATTCGAAATGGAATCTTTATTTGATGGATTAATGTTGAGCTAAAATTTGACATGTTGGTGTTTCTAATGGACTTGGACAAATTGGCAGGGTTTGATCGTTTCAAATGTGTTCAGATCATAGGAATTTGAAATACAAGCAATCTAATGCGCAAAAAAGCCCGAAATGGAATCTTTGTTCAATAGATGGGTAGATTGAGGAATTTTGAGTTAAAATTTTGTAAGATCTGATTCTGAATGTCTTGGATGAATTGATAAGATTTGATCAGTCCAAATGTGTTTAGAAAGAGGGAATTTGAAGTATAGGGTGGTCCTATCAATGAAAAAGCTAAAAACAAAATATTTTTTGTAAGAGAGACAGAATGAGAGTTTTAGGTTTGAAATTTGATGGATGTGTGATCAGGAGGTTGAGGAAGGTTTTGGTAAGGTTGAGGGGTCTTGGAAGAAGTGTCATGATACAAATTTGTGATTTCGCAAGTAGCGAGTGATGAGATGGCTTAAATCAGATTTTTTTTTTCATTAAAAATGCAAAATAGGGATTTTTGGTCCAAAATTCGATGAATGGGTGATCGGGGGGGGGGTTGGTGGCTTTAATGGGTTTGGAGGTATTGGATTATATGTTATGACGGAGATTATGAATTTGGAGAGTGACCGCCAATAAGAATAGTTTAATTATAATCTTTTTAAATAAAGGCGAAATGGTAATTTTGAGATTTAAAATTTGATGGAGGCTCAAACGGAAGGTTGATGGAGGTTTGCAGGTTTTGTTTCATATTATGAGGTCTGATCATGTGATAGGTGGATGGTGATGGAGATTTAAAAGAAGGTTGATGGAGATTTAAAATTTGCTCATGTCTAGGGTATTTAGACTGTGGGTTTTAGTCATAATGTTTGATTTGTCAAAATGGAATCTTTGATCAGTGGATGGTGCAATCAAGGAATTTATGGCTGAAATTTGGTGTGATTGAATTCTTATAGGTTTTGTTTCATATTATGGTGTCTGATCAATTGATAGGTGTGGTGATGGGGTGCAATCGTGGCCGTCAAAAGGTCACCTTGTAGTTTTAACAGTGGATTTGAGGGTGTTTGAGTCAAAATTTGGTCTTTTAGGGTGTTGACATGTTCTTTAGAGAATGGTGGTGTCTGATTGGGCATCTAGAGTGTGAGGATTGGGTCAGAGAGGAGATTGACCAAAAATTGGGTGCTGACACCGGTGATGGTAAACTACATGTAATTATAGATAGACTTTAGAAGTTTATCTTGCCAAGTCTAACACCAGTATGCTGCCAAACAGTTGGAGTAGCTTGTCTCAACTACTAGGGTTAGACCCCAAGCACAGGTAGTGTATGTTTGGAAGAAATATTGAACCTAGACCGATTTCCAGTTATGCCCTAGACCTTGAAGATAGATGGCCAAAACTAGAAAATTACACATAACCCGAGACTTGATTATGGTACTACACTAGGTGTTGTATTGGGTTATCTTTGATGTGCCAATCAATGAAATCCATCAAGGGTCAACACTTGGGCATGTTGGGGTAGTTTAGGAATTTACCTGAGTGGGTTTTCATAGTAATAGGATCGACCCCTTTATCAGACAAAGTGAATATCAGGGTTTACACTACACTCTCTCTGAAGGAAACCTAAATTGCTAGTAGTGGATTTCAGTTGTAATTGAAATATGTTTTTGCAAAATATATTTATATGTTATATACTACTATTTTATGAGAAAGGTTTTCGAAAGGTATTAATCCCAAGGTCCAACTGAATAGATAGTGTGTCACTGCACCTTGCAGCCAGGGGAGTGGTCATTCCATGTCAAGCAGTGCTATGATCATTATGGGCTGAGAGGTCAAGTGTAAGAGACCATTATAGGAATAATTACCTAATGGAATTTATGTAACTTAAGTCCATTATCCTTGGGCCTTCATAGAGACCATTTCAGGAATGATAATGTTAACTGGCTCGGGGGTTCATTGCTCTGAACAGTGAATTAGGCCTAACCTCTTTCAGAGGTGGGGGCAAACCGTTATGGACTTGAGTGAGACCTTTGTGGGGTCCCACACCATAAAATATCAGGCCAAAAATGTCCATGCAACACTTAGGGATGTGAGCCTTTAAGGAAAATGGGCCTAATTCCCATTACTAGTATGATTAGTTAACTTGTCACATAATAACTTAATTTGTCATGTGATTTAGGTCAAATCTGGGTTTGGTATTGGGAATGGAGCACTTATCCTCTTAAGAGGATATTGTTTAATTGTTAAAAGAGTCCATATCTAATTCGGTTATGGATAATATCCTAATTAGATTAGGAGAGTGATCCATTAGGAGATAAAAGAAGAAGAGGGCAAACTAGACTTCGACACCTCTTTCTCTTGTTATCTTTTTCTCTCTCTTGTCTCCCAATAAGACCTAGAATGACCTAGGCTTTCAAGAACTAATTCTAATAAGTTTTCTTCTTTGTTTATGCAAGAAAAACTTAGAAGAATTTCAGGCTTAATTACCCCACTCGATCCAAACAAGTTGGATAGTAGATTTGCTAAAAACAAGTGTTGCTGAATCGGTTCTTTGTACACTGTCCCATCTTCAATTGGAGAACGGTTTTGGGACTGATATTGGGCATAAACTACCACCTTGGGAGTTGTTATTTGTGGTCTTTGCATCAGGTATAATCTCCCTTCTCTCTGGTTTCAAATCTGGTCAGATTCAATGCAAGAACGATCCTAAAATTTCAGATTTCAATTTACCAAGAAATTGGTTCCCGAGAAGGTTAGAAAACTTTTTGAAAATTTGACCAACTATCTTGTATGGTTCAGCCATGCATCTGATGGATTTTAACCCTATTCCAACACGTGGACGCACACCTCACTCTCGACATAGTGCCACGTGTTAGATAGTGTATGCCCTTAGCTCCAATCAGATTGATGTGCAAATACATTTATTGTAAATGAATAAAAGTACATAATTGTTTTATTATATCATTTGTGTGTTTTTGTGCAATTACCCCTTAAATCAGACACTCATGAGACTCATGTTAGTTTAGAATGTTCTCAACCGTTGGATAGACTTTGGGAGTTTATCTTACCAAGGCTAACATTGATGTGCCACAAAAGAAGTTGGGGCAGCTTGTCTTAACTACCATGGTTAGACCCAAAGCACATGTAGTGTGTGTTTGTTCAAAGAACTGAACCCAGACCATTTTCTAGTTATGCCCTAGAACTTGGAGATTGATGGGCAAAAAATAAAAAATGTACACATAACCCCTTGACTTGATTATGAAGGGATGAGAGATTCATCATATGAATGGCCAAACACTACAGGAATGTTGGGCGAAATTTCAAAATATTCTCTCTCTCCCATTTGGGAATCGCATTCCCTATTTTAGAAAACTACATTTTCAAGGATCGTTCTTGAGTCCAAAACTGGACCAGATCTGAAACCAAAAGAGGAGGAGAGGGATATACCTGATATGAAGTAGTAGTAACTCCCAATGAAGGTGTTAACGCCCAAGAAGAATACCAAAACCCGCTTCCACTGAAGATGACACAGTGTGTAATGAAGTAGGATCAATAGGGTGGCTCTTCAGCAAGAACCAGGATTCTTCACCAAGAATTGAATAGGGGCTAGTGAGCACGACTTCAAATTGTTTCTTCAACTAAGAAATAAGATCAAGAACTTTTCTTGATCAATTCCTCAAGAGGAGATCGAACTGGGTAGGGATGGAAAGAATAAGAGAGAATTCTGTAGGTTGTTGTGTTGTGTAACTGAGGAATTCACCCCCTTTATTTAAAGCCTTCTTAGGATCAGCCTCCTAATCTAATTAGGAGAGAGTTCCTTAATCCAAATGTGATATTTGGATCTCGACTCTTGAATGGATAGGACTTATCTTATGCTTCATCTAATCCTAATTAGATTATAAATCCTATCTTGCCTCTTTTTAATTAACTAACTTAAGCCTAGTTCGAATTGGGCTTTAGGCCCATTAAGCTTATATGCTCACTTACCCCTTAACCTGATGCCCAATTGGCAATCTTTGTATGACGTGGAACCCAAACATTGATCTATACATTATCCATATGTATTCAGCACAGCATTTGTTACAATGCCTGGCCGAATTCACTGTATGAGACAGTGAACCCCTGAGTCCATCACCATAGGCTCTTAATGGGCCCAACATTTACACTAAATGGTCCTTGGGTCTAGCCACCATATGAAAACTAAAGGACTGTGGGCAGATGCAAGATTAGCCCATCAGGTATTACCCTCATTGGTCATACACTTAACCTCTTAGCCCATCAGGTATTACCCTCAATGGTCTTATACCTATATATATATATATGTATGTTGTTAGACAGTTTTGTATGCCCTTAGCTTCAATCAAAATGATGTACTTTATGAGTTTATTGTAAATGAATAAAAGTGCATATTTGATTCATGTTCCCTTGGTATGTTTCTGTGTAATACCCTTAAACTGGACACTTAATGAGACTCGTGTTAGTTTAGACTGTTCACACCCAGTGGGTCGGTCTGGGGAGACCTATCCTAACAAGGCTGACACTGTGGTGCCACCAAGTCGATTGGGGTGGCTTATCTCAGCTATTAGGGTGAGACCCTAGGCACACACAGTGTGGATTAATTGAATCTTTGAACTGGACCAGATTTCCAATATTGCCCTGGACCTTGGAGATTGATAGGCAAAACAGGAAAATTACACCCGACCCCTAGACTCAATTATGATACTGCACTAGGTGTCGGATTGGGCTTTCTTTGATGTACCAATCAGTGAGATCCTTAGCGGGGGTCAAAACCTGGGTATGTTGGGACAGTCTGAGAATTCATCTAAGTGGGTGATCATAGTGACAGGATCAGCCCCTTTGTCGGACCAAGGTAATGATCGGGGATGCACTCTCACTGATGGAAACCAAGACTGTCGATAGCCAATTTCAATCGTTGAAATTTGTTTTGCAAAATATATTTTATATGAGATAAAAAGTATATACATTATGGTTTTGAAATGTTTGCAAATAGGTTTTAATTCCCGGGATCCATACTTGAGAGAGTGCAACACTGTTCCTTGCAGTGGAGGGAGAGGTCCTCTCTTGTCGGGCAGTGTATGATCATTATGGGCTGAGAGGTTAAGTGTAAGGCCATTGAGGATAATACCTGATGGGCTAATCTTGCATCTGCCCACAGTCCCTGGGTGTTACAAGGTGGCTTGGCCCAGGGACCACTTAGAGTAAGTGTTGGGCCCATAGAGCCCATCTGATGGGTTTCAGGGGGTGCACTGTCCATAACAGTGTATTCGGCCAGGCCTTGTAACAAAGGCTGGGCTGAACCCATGTGGCTGATGTGTAGATCAATGTTTGGGTCCCACGCCATACAAGGAAGCCCAACTGGGCAGCAGTTTGGAAGGCTTAATGAATACATAACCCTAAATGGGCCTTAAGCCCATTTCAAACTGGGCTAATTTGATTAGTCTTTGAGGGGCGAATTCTGAGATAAGATCAGCTGATAGGATTGGGCCTACACCCTATCCACTTAGAGAGTCCAAGATCTAAATGAAATTTAGATTTGGAAACTTCCTAATTAGATTAGGAGTTGGCTGATCTAATTTGTAGATAAGATAAGGATTATCCCTTATCTTAAAGGGGCTTCTAATCTAGATATGATTTGGGTTAGCAACTCCTAATGGAATTAGGAGCTGATCCATTAAGTCTATAAAAGGAAGAGGGGGTGGAAGCCTTTAAACATCCAACAATCACTGGCAACAGTCTTGTCTTCAAAGCTGAGATCACAGAAGAGACAATTCTGCACCCTGCAAATACTCTCTAGCCGCCTCCTTCCTGCAGCCGCCGCCTATATCAATTCGATCTCCATTCCTTGGGAGAAATCAAGATTGGATCTTGATTCCAATCTTTTGGATAAAAGATTGGTAGGAGTTGTATTCACAAGCCGTTTAGGTGATTCTTGGGAAGAATCAAGTTCTTAGGAAGGACATTGCTGATTTTGCTCCACCTTGCACTGCGCCCTCTTGAGTGGGAGCAGATTTTGGTTTCTACCTTGGGTGTGAACACCTCCATTGAGTGATATTGTTTCTCTGTATCAGGTATTATCTCTCTCTCCTCCTTTTGGTTTAGATTTGGTTCAGTTTATGGTTCAAGAATGATCCTTGAAAATATGATTTTCCAAATAGGGAATTCGATTCCCAGTTGAAGGGAAAGAAAAATTTTTGCAATTCGCCCCCTTTATTCCGCAATCTTGGGCGTCCATATGATGGATTTCCTATCCCTTCAGTGGTATCAGAGCCATGGTTCAAATCTTGAACCATTCTATTTCAGATCTGAACCTGCGCAAATAGGCAGAAGGCGTTCTACGTAATTTGCGTAGATGTGGGTTTTGGGAAATTTGTTCCCAAAATAGATGGGCAAATAATTTGAAATTAATTTTAAATAAATATGATTATTATTTAGAATAGTTCTTAATAATTTTCTTGATTTATGGGCTGTTTGTACAAGAGGAGATTGAAATCTTGGTTTGCGTAGGGAGAACTGCAAGATTTGCAGTTTATTGAATTTATTTATTACATTTGGTTTGTAAATAAATTTTTTTTATTTTTAGACTCAATGTATAGGCATTTGATCTGATGTAATAATTAATAGAAATAGGATTTCTGTTTATTTCAATTTTTGGATCGAAGATGGCGGCGTAGAGAAGGAGATTTCGCAAATGGGAGATTCGCTATCTGCGACTTGCAGTTTAAGAAACTGCAATCTGTGATCTAACCTCTGTTTTGCAGGATGGAGTGTGCGAACCGCCCTGGTTAACTGATTTTTGTTTTTCTTTTATCAGTTATTTAATTTTAGATTATTTTCTTGAATGAAGGATTTAATTAAAAATCAAACCGTAGGCCCATTCGAACCAAGATTGGTTCAAATTGTTTGGACCAAATCTAGGGTTTAATCAAGGCTAAAAATCAGCCCTAATTTTCCCACTCATGGGTCTGGGGATTGATATTTAATTAAATGGTTAATTCGGCCCAGCCTGTAAAGGCCTAGTTTTAAATAGTTAAAACTGCAAAAGCCCATTTTAAAGGATAAAGCTATATGGGCTGAACTAGGTAACCCTAATTCAGCCCATATACCTAGATAATATTAATGGTTAATATTATGGAATTCCAATGGGCTTCCAACAAGCCTTACAGATAATTAATTGATTGGATCAATTTATCCCTGCATGAGATGTATGGATGTGTGATGTGTTGCGTACATGGGCCATAAGTGCTTGGCCCATGTTCATTTGACAGTGGCTCTTGCGCACAGCATGGCTGAATGTACATCATTGCCATGGTGTCCCTTTTGGTCATTGGATGACCTCCCTCAGTGGTGGGCCCCACACCTCATCGAGAGGTTACGTGCGGAACCCTAGTCGATTTAAGGCCCACCGAAATCTGGCTTTATGAAAGTCAGTGGGAGCCACTTTGGTTTGACCTAAATCAAACTAGGGCATAATTATTTGTTCCCTCCAGCTAATATGAGTGCAAGTGATAGGGAGATTCATATGATGAACTCTCTAAAGGCCTTCCATCATTAGCATGAGGATGGGTCCTTCAGTAATGAGGAAACGCACTAGAAAATGGGCTATCCATTTGCTGTTGGGCTTGCCTGAGTGTTTCATAAGATGATAGGGGCGTCATAGATTGCTGTGGGAGGGGCTTCACCAGAAAATGGGAACTCTCTCACGGTACCTTGGCGTTCACGAATATGATGGGTAAGCACTCATTGGACAGAAAGGTTTACCTGAAAACGGCTCTGAACCTTGTCTGACAGAGGCCAAAGGGAAAACTCATATGATGAGTGGATATGATCCTTCACAGAAAGGTGGTGGGGTTATGCAGCTGAAACAATTGGCTCCATGCACCCAATGTGATTTCCCACATTTCCAGAGACAAACCATAGTCTTCATCACTAAGAAAGGAGGGAAATCTCAGAGATGAATAAATGGAAATGGATCGTAGATTAAAAGCAATATCTATGAAATGAACATGAATCAAATTAGGTTGTGGACTGATGTTTGCTCTTTTATCAGAAAATGAAAAACGGATCTTTTGCAAAGCTTCTTGATGACAACAAGCTTGAGGGCCCAAACTATGCCGACTGGTACAGGAACCTTATGTTGGTCCTAGCTTCTGAAAAGCTGGACAAAGTGGTAAAGAATCCTACCCCGGAGCGTTTGGGTGATAGGGCTTCCGAGGCCTGAAGGAGAGTTACCTGGTGGAAACCTTGACTAGTGAAGACGATCCGGTGACTTACACGGAAGCTATGTTGGACATAGATTCCCAGAAGTGGGTGGAGGCCATGAGAGCAGAGATGGACTCAATGGAGACCAATGGAGTATCGATCTAGTAGATCCGCCCTCCGAGGTAAAAGCAATCGGTTGCAAATGGATTTACAAGAGGAAGAAGGGCCCTGATGGTAGGATTGAGACCTTCAAAGCTCGTCTGGTGGAGAAAGGGTACACTCAGAAAGATGGCATCGATTATGAGAAAACCTTTTCACCTGTGGCCATGCTTAAATCCATTAGGATCCTATTAGCTGTAGCAGCATACCATGATTATGAGATTTGGCAAATGGATGTCAAAACTGCATTCCTGAATGGAGATCTTATTGAAGATATCTATATGCAGTAGCCGCAAGGCTTCATAGCTGCGGGTCAGGAAAACATGGTATGTAAACTTAATAGATCCATTTATGGACTTAAGCAAGCTTCTAGAAGTTAGAACATCCGTTTTGACTCTGCCGTCAAATTGTTTGACTTTGAGCAGAATCTGGATGAACCCTATGCTTACAGGAAGTACAGTGGAGATAAGGTTACATTCTTAGTTCTGTATGTAGATGACATTCTACTCATTGGGAATGATATAGGAATGTTGATTACGATGAAAGTATGGCTTTCATAGCAATTCTCCATGAAAGATTTCGGAGAAGCCTCCTATATACTGGGTCTTCGACTCTATAAATATAGATCGAAGCGGATAATAGGATTATCCCAATCTGCCTACATTGACAAAATAGTCAAAAGATACAGTATGGAAAACTCCAAGAAAGGAATTGTTCCTTTCAGGCATGGAGTCACTCTCTCCAAGAAGATGTCTCCCAAGACTTCTAAGGAGATTGATGGCATGAAAGACGTTCCCTATGCCTCTGCCGTAGGGAGCATCATGTATGCCATGCTGTGCATTCGCCCTGACATTGCTCAGGCAGTGAGTGTAGTAAGCAGATTTCAAGCCAACTCAGGGCAGGAGCATTGGACTGCTGTGAAAAAAAATACTTAAGTACCTTCGAAGGACAAAAGAGTTTTGTCTAGTATTCGATGGTAGCTCACTACAGATCCAAGGGTATACAGATGCCAATTTCCAGTCGGATCCAAATGATAGAAAGTCTACATCTAGATATGTTTTCATGATAGGATCGTGTGCTGTTTGTTGGAAAAGCAACAAACAGGCCGAGTACATTGCCGCAAGTGAGGCTGCCAAGGAAGCCGTGTGGATGAAGAAGTTTGTTCACGAGTTGGGAGTAGTTCCATCCAGCACATCACCCATCCCATTGTTGTGTGACAACAGTGGAGCTATTGCTCAGGCTAAGGAGCCACGAGCCCACTCGAAGTCGAAGCACATCGAGAGGAAGTACCATGTACTGAGGGAGATTGTTGGTAGAGGGGACGTCCTGATTCAGAAGGTAGCGTCAGCGGAAAATGTAGCAGACCCATTGACAAAGCCACTATCACAGAAAGTGTTTGAGAAACACATGGAAAGTCTAGGACTCCGGCTAGTACTTGATTGGACTGAAGTGCAAGTGGGAGTTGTTAGATAGTTTTGTATGCCCTTAGCTTAAATCAAAATGATGTACTTTATGAGTTTATTGTAAATGAATAAAAGTGCATATTTGATTCATGTTCCATTGGTATGTTTCTGTGTAATACCCTTAAACTGGACACTTAATGAGACTCGTGTTAGTTTAGACTGTTCACAGCCAGTGGGTCGGTCTGGGGAGACCAATCTTGACAAGGCTGACACTGTGGCCGCCTCCTTCTTGAGATCACAGAAGAGAGAATTCTGCACCCTGCAAATACTCTCTAGTCGCCTCCTTCCTGTAGCCGCCGCCTATAGCAGTTCAATCTCCATTCCTTGGGAGAAATCAAGATTGGATCTTGATTCCAATCTTTTGGAGAAAAGATTGGTAGGAGTTGTATTCACAAGCCGTCCAGGTGATTCTTGGGAAGAATCAAGGAAGGACACTGCTGATTCTGCTCCACCTTGCACTGCGCCATCTTCAGTGGGAGCAGATTTTGGTTTCTACCTTGGGCTTGAACACCTCCATTGAGTTTGGTTCAGATCTGGTTTAGTTTATGGTTCAAGAATGATCTTTGAAAATATGATTTTCTTAATAGGGAATTCGATTCCCAGTCGAAGGGAAAGAAAAATTTTTGCAATTTCCCCTCTTTATTCCACAATATTGGGCGTCCATACGATGGATTTCCTATCCCTTCATATGTATAGCTCTATATAAATATATTTTGTAGAAACAAATTTCAACGGTTGAAATCAACTACCGGTAGTTTAGGTTTTCATCAGAGAGAGTGTACCCCTGATCATTCACTTTGTCCGACAAAGGGGCTAATCCTGTCACTATGATCACCCACTTAGATGAATTCTCGGACTGTCCCAACATACCCAGGTTTTGACCCCCTCTAAGGATCTCACTGATTGGCATATCAAAGATAACCCAATCCGACACCTAGTGCAATACCATAATCGAGTCTAGGGGTTAGGTGTAGCTTTCCAGTTTTTCCCATCTATTTCCAAGGTCCAGGGAAATATTGGAATTTTGGTCTGGTTCATGGTTTCAAGAAAACCCACATGACATATTCCTCAGGTCTCACCCTGGTAGCTGAGACAAGCCACCCCAACCAACTTGGCGGCACATCAGTGCTAGCCTTGGCAAGATAAATCTTCTCAAATCTATCCAATGGCTGTGAAGATTCTAAACTAACACGAGTCACATAAGTGTCCAATTTAATGGTATTACACAGAAACATACCACAATGACATGAATCAATTATGTACTTTATTCATTTACAAAAAATGTCAAAAGATACATCAATCTGATTGGAGCTAAGGGTATAACTGTCTAACAGATTATGGTACTACATTGGCTGTCAGATCAGGCTATCTTTGATATGCCAACCAGTGCGATCCTTTGGGGGTCAAAAGCTGGGTATGTTAGGGCATTCTGAGAATACATTCTAGTGGGTGATCATAGTGATAGGATCAGCCCCTTTGTCGGACAAAGTGACTAATCGGGACTGCACTCTCTTTGATGGAAACTAAAACTACCGACAGTCAATTTCAGCCGTGTTTAAGATTTGTTTTGCAAAACATAATTATATGGTATATATACATTATGTTTCAAGAAAAATGTTTGCAAACGGTTTTAATTCCTAGGACCCATCTGAACAGAGAGTGCATTATGGGCTGAGAGGTTAAGTGTAAGAGACCATTAAGGGCTATTTACCTGATTGGCTATATCTTGCTTAAGTCCATTATCCTTGTGCCTTCATAGGATGGCTGAACTTAGGGATCATTTAACTATAAATGTTAGGCCCATTAAGAGCCTATACTGATGGACTCAGGGGTTCACTACATTTGGTGTGAATCCGGCCAGGCCTTTTCACAGAGGCTGGACCGAACCCATGTGGACTTTTGTGAGGTCATTGTTGGGATCCTACACCATAAAAATTGAACCTAAATTGGCCAGCAACTATCTTGTGACGTGAGCCACTTTCTTAATGGGCCTAAAGCCCATGATTAATGAGATTAATCAAGTGGTCACATGGCTGCTTAAAGCTATCATTTGACTTGGGCGAATATAGGTTTGGAGCACCCATTCTCATAAGAAGATAAGACCTATCTTGGAATAGAGTCCAGATCCAAATAAACATTTGGATTACAAACCCTCCTAATTCGATTAGGAGAGGTGTTCCTTAAGGATTAAGTGAAGGGGAGATCGAATTGCTCTAGATAACTCTGCTATCAGTTCTCTCTCTCTGCTCTTGCCACCTAGAAACCCTAATTCGATCTCCACTTTCTTGGACTAATTTTGATCAGATCCTTCTCTAAATTTTGAAAGAAAATTGTAGAGAAAAACCATGCTCACCTCCCCACTTCTATTCAAGGTGTTGGATTGTAGTTTTACTAAAAACTACATTGTTGAACCGGCTTCACTCCAAGCTGCACCATCTTTAGTGGAAGCTACTTTTAGGATTCAATTTGGGTGTGAACTACCACTTTGGGAGCTACATTTGTGGAATCTGTATCAAGTATACTTTTCCCTCCTTTTGGTTTTAGATCTGGTCCGGTATCAATACAAGAATGATCATTGAAAAATGCAATTTTTTTTTTAAACAGGGAATATGATTCCTGGAAGGTAGAAAGAAAACTTTTGAAATTTTGTCCATCCATCTTGCATGGTTCAGCCATCCATATGATGAATTTCACCTTCTTTCAGTGGTATTAGAGCCAAAGGTTCAATCTTGAACCAGAAAAGATCAGATCTGAACCAAGACTCAAATCGACAAAGCTAGTCTGGCCGAATTTGAGTAGTTTGTTGTTTTCTGAGAAATCGGTTCTCAATTTTTGGTGAATTGTTCTAAATTTTTTTTATTATATTCTAATATAATTTAGAATTATTCTACTATGATTTATTTTGCTCTTGGGTTGTTTGTGTGATGGAGATCAAATTCTTTAATGGCACCATGATCTACGCACCCAATAAAAAAAAATTTCTACCATTAACAGTTTTTTGTAGGTTTGCAATTCATTTGGATTAGATTCGAACCATCACACTTGCAGCCCTAGTTTAATATTTATTTGTTGTGATTAATTGTCAATTTTTGGCTGTTAAATTTCATATCATATTCATATGAATTGTTGCATGTTTTGGACACCAAACCCTAGGCCAATTTGACATAGTTTGGTCCAAACTAGTTGGGTTGAACCTATGGTTCGATGAGATCTGTTCTCAGCCCCATGGGTCACATTTTTGGTGGCTCGAAAATGGTTATGGACCAAGGGTTTGATGTCTTCCCAACTATTTCTTGACTTCTTGTCTAAACTCCTTGAACTTTTCGAAAGATTCAGACTTATGTCTCATTGGGTACATGTAACCATAGCGAGAATAATCATCGATGAAAGTTCTGAAATAATAGTACCGGTTGCGTGTCCTAACATCCATGGGACCACATACATCAATATGTATCAGGTCGAGTGTGCTCATAGATCTTTCGGGCTTACCTGTAAATGATTGTTTTGTCATCTTACCCTGAAGGCAAGGCTCACATGCTAGTAGTTATTTTATAGTTAGAAAATCCAAAGGACCATCCTTCACCAATCTTGTGATACGTTCTATGTTCATGTGGTCAAGTCGGTAATGCCATAGGCATGTGGGGTTAACTGTATCACATGTTCTCTTCTTCTTGGTGATACATTCCAACGTAGTTTCGGTTATGTTCATTTTTAGACAAGGACGGAGGACATAGAGACCATTCTCAAGTTCTCCATAGGTAAGGAGTTTGTTATTCAATTTAATAGTAATTTTACCACTGAATAAAATATAATAACCATCGTTACACAATTTAGAGACTGAAATCAAATTTCTTCTAAGTAACGATACATAAAGACAATCTTTTAGTGTAACAATTCCTTCTTTGAAAAATAAGTCTATTGTTTCTATAGCAATAGGTGCAACAGTTGCAGAAGTCCCAAGTAGAGCACCACCTTATCATCATTCAACCTTTTGCTTTCTTTGAACCCTACAATGTATTACATGCATGAGTGGATGTCCTAGAGTCAATACACCAGGATGCAAAATTCACCAATATATTGGTCTCTATGACAAGAGATTCGAAATTACCTTCTTTGTTCTTGTGGGATTTCAGATATTGAGGATAGTTCCTCTTTCAATGTTTAGTCTATTTGCAGAAGTGACATTCATCTGATGACTTCTCTCTCTTTTGCTTTTTTGGTTTGCCTGCTTTCTTCTAAGGCTTCTTCTTTCCCTTCCTCTTTCTCTTGACAGATTTGCCACATTCAACAAGCATGGCTACCGGCTTATGATTCTTTATCAGTTCTTTAGCCCTCTACAGCATATTGTTGAGTTCTTGAAGGCTAACCTTTAGCTTGTTCATGTTCTAGTTCATGACAAACTGATTAAAGGATAGGGGTAGAGAGTTTAGGATGACATCAGTCTTGGTGTCATCATCTAGATTGGATCCAAGAGCCTTCATTTAATTTATATACCCCATCATCCGCATGACGTGGTCATGAACCAGATGGCTTTTAGTCATCCAAGAGCATAATCATTCTACATGTCCTTGGAAATGTGGGAAATCACATAGGTGCATGGAGCCAACTGTTTCAGCTACATAACCCCACCACTTTCTGTGAAGGATAAAGTATCCACCCATCTAATGAGCTTTCCCTTTGGACTCTATCAGACAAAGTTCATTGTCATTTTAGGTTAAACCTTTTTGTTTGATAAGTACTGACCTATCATATCGTGGACCCCAAGGTTCCATGAAAGAGTCTTCCATTTTAGAATAGGCCTCTCCCACCTCAATCTATGATGTCCCTATCATCTCATTAAGCAATCCCACCGACTACATCAACAAAATGGATAGCCTAATTTTCTAGTTCATCTCCACCACCAATTCAGCCCGTTTTCATGCTAATGATGGAAGGCTTTTAGAGAATTCATCATATGATATTCCTTATCTCTTTGCACTTATATTAAACCAGAGGGAACAAAAAAATAGTCCCTAGGTCTAAATTAGGTCATACCATAATGACTCTCACTAACTTTCATAAAGTCAGATTCGAATGGGCCTATATCGGGCTAGGGTTCCGCATGATTCCTCTTGGGGAGGAAGCTGATCAGGGGCCATCGAAAAAGAAGATCATGTAATGATCTACGGGCATCATGGTAATTATGTGCATTCAACCATGATGTTCGTAGAGAGCCACATAATTCTCAACATGGGCAAAGCACTTATGGCCCATGAATGAATCACATTCATTCATTCAACACATCACAAACACAAACACATAAATTAAAAAAAATCAATTAAAGGCTTGTAAAACCCTAGTTAATTTAGGTTAACACATAATCAGCCCATTAAAGTCCCAAAGTTATCCAATATATTCATCTTGGTGTATGGGCTAAACTGCAAAAAGCAGTTCGGTCCACATAGCAGTTATGTTGAAATGGGATGACTTTGCTTCAACTTAACATAAACAGAGTTTTCAAGGGAGGGCCAAATTGGCCCATGTTCGGCCCACATAGCAGTTATATTGAGATTGGGATGACTTTGCTTCAACTTAACATAAACAAGGTTTTCAAGGGAGGGCCAAATTGGTCCATGTAATGGGCCATCAAACCTGAGGCCCATAACCGATTTTGAGCACCAAAATTGTGACCCATGGGGCTGTGATCAGACCCCATCGAACCATTGGTTCGGTCTGACCAGATTGGACCAAACTAGGTCAAATCAGCCTAGGGTTTGGTGTCCAAAACATGCAGCAATTCATATGAATATGATCTAAAATTTAACATCCAAAAATCAATAATCAATCACAGAAAATAAATAATAAACTAGGGCTACAAGTGTTATGGTCCAAATCTAATCCGAATGAACTGCAAACCTGCATAAACTTTTAATCGTAGATTGCAGTTTTTCTGCAAAAACTTTCTTCTTCTCCTTTGTGCGCTCCAGTAGGTCCTCTGATGTAAAAAAATAAAAAAAAAACCCTAATTTTCTATTACTTACATCAGAAAAATCCTAATACAATTTTTCTAAAAAGAAAAAAATTATTACAGACCAATAATCAAATAATAATCTTCTCGAGTGCACAGATCTTGGCACCGTTAAAGAATTCGATCACCATCACACAAACAGCCCAAGAACCAAAGAAATCATAGTAGAATGATTCTAAATTATATCAGAATATAATAAAAAGAATTTCATATCAATTCTCCCAAAACTAAGAATCGATTTCTCATAAAACTGCAAATTGCTCAAATCGGTGCATATCTGATATTTCTAGTTCAACACTGAACATTTGGCTCTAATACCATTAAAGGAATGTGGAATCCATCATATGGATGGCTGAACCATGCAAGATGGCTAGGTGAAATTTAAAAAATTTCTTTCAACCTTCTAGGAATTGTATTCCCTAATTTAGAAAAACTACATTTTTCAATGATCGTTCTTGCACCGAAAATAGACTATCTGAAATCAAAAGGAGGGAGAAGTATACCTGATATGGATTCCACAAATGTAACTCCCAAAGTGGCATTTCACACCCAAATTGAATACCAAAACTAGCTTCTACTGAGAACTTTGATCTGGACTCTATCTTAAGATAGGTCTTATCCTCTTATGAGAATTGGTTCTCCAAACCCATATTCGCCTAAGTCACATGACATCTTAAGCAGTCATGTGACAACTTGATTAGTCTCATTATTCATGGGCTTTAGGCCCATTAAGCATATGGCTCACATTCTAAGGTAGTTATTGGCTCATTTAGGTTCAATTTATATGGCATGACACCCCAACAATGACCTTACATAAACCAATATGGGTTCGGCCCAGCCTTTGAGAAAAGGCCTGGTCGAATTTACTACCAAATGCAGTGAACCCCTGAGTCTATCAGTATGGGCTCTTAATGGGCCCAACATTTACAATTAAATGATCCTAAGTCTAGCCATCCTATTATAGGATAATGGACTTAAGTAAGATATAGACCATCAAGTAAACAATACTTAATGGTCTCTTACACTTGACCTCTCAACCCATAATGATGAAACACTACCCGATAGGGAAGGACCTCTCCCTTGACTACAATGTGCAGTGTTGCACTCTCTGCTCAGATGGTCCCAGGAATTAAAACTTTTTGCAAACCCTTTTTTCTTGAAATAAATAAATAAATATATATATATATATATATTGCAAAACAAATCTCAAACACGGTTGAAAACAGCAGTCGACTGTTTTGGTTTCCATCAGAGAGAGTGCAGTCCCGATCATTCACTTTATTCGACAAAGGGGCTGATGCTATAACTATGATCACCCACTCAAGTGAATTCTCAAACTGCCACAACATGCCTAGGTTTTGACCTCCAAAAAAAACTCACTGATTGGCATAGACAACCCGATCCAATACCTAGTATTGTACCATGATCAAGTCCAAGGGCTAGGTGTAACTTTTCACTTTTGCCCATCAGACTCCAATGTCTAAGGCATAATTGGAAAGTAGTCGAGGTTGAGTGCTTCAAACAAACACACACTACATGTGCTTTGGGTCCAACCCTAGCAGTTGAGACAAGGTACCTCAACTTCTTTCACAGCGCATTAGTGCTAGCCTTGGCAGGATAAACTCCTCAAGTCTATCCAATGGCTGGGAACATTCTAAACTAACACGAGTTTCTTAAGTGTCTAGTTTATGGGGTAATTACATTAGAACACACCGATCATAACATGAAATAATTTATGTACTTTTATTCATTTACAATAAATGTATCTGTACATCAATCTGATTGGAGCTAAGGGCATACACTATCTAACACGGCTGACGCCTCTCCAAGTTCCCTTATGTGACCACGATATATGGAATGGTTACACATCGTGCATTACTCCCTCCTGCGTGAACCAAGCTAGGTGAAGGTCAATTCAAAAAATTTGGACCTAGACCCTACCCTGTAACAAATTGGGTAGATTCATTTAAGGCCTATTTAAGGTTGGTTCCATTCAGTTTCTAGTAGAATCTATATATCCATTTGCTCACCCCTAATGTCTTGTTCTTTTGTGGATTATATGGACTATGTTTAGTTTTAGTTTGAATTTCATTTGTACCAGTGTGAATCCATAGGAGTGCAAATGGACTCTAAATTCTGGTTTACATTTGCTTCATATTTGACCTTGATTTGTTTGTTTATAAGAAGTAAAATGGGAACTAATTTATGAGGTCGCCAAGTTAAAAGAAAGAGAAATAAGGCTGCTGTATGAAGGCTGTTATTTGGGAGGAGAATGGTAGGAAGTAAATTGATATAACCTCCCACTTATATGAGAGAGAATTAAAGTAGGAGGGTGTCGTGCAAATTTGTTTATACTGCCAATGGATGCAAAGGAGACAAAAAGTGCAAACTTTACACCAGCTATAAGATTACAAATCATAGTCATGAATAAACCGATGCACTCTTCAAAAAAAAAAAAAAGAAAAGAAAAATAAATAAATAACTAAACAGATACAAAACTGAACCGGATGTAGAATTTGTATCCGGTTCAGACTTGCCTTGTAAACAAACAGACTTAGGAGGTCGATCTATTGAGTACTGTTGACAATTGTGCAAATCCTCTTTTTATATTTTGTCCTTTTGTAATTTAAATATTTATGAGAGTTGGATTACTGAGTATATGTAGCATGGGCATTTTGTCATTACACAATTAACATAAATTAAAAGCATATACATTAATCATTTAATTTAAAGTGCATGCATATATTATAAAAATATATTATACAATCTAATTATAATATTCAATAAACGGATACTGCCAGTTTTGCAGCCCCAACTCTGAGCCCTATTGTATATAATTAAGAAGGATGTTGAATCATTCACTAGTAATTTACACTAACTTGTGTGTACGTGGCTAATAGGGTAGATAGGTTGTTCTGCTAGTCAGACCTCACAGCCAATGGCTACCTTGTAGGTGCTGTATTGATGTGATTGCAACTGAGTAGTTTTCTTTATATATACACTTGCAACTTGTGGATGTCTATGTGGCTAGTGCCTTCCATGAAGCCATCTCAGTATCTTATCTCTTAGGATCTTGTGTCAAACCCATTAAGCTCTTTTTAATGTTTGAAGTTTTTGGATCTAGTTAAAATTTGCCAGTTATTAGTCGGCCTACAATTCTAAGTAAGGCAAATTAGACTGTCTATATAAGCTATTAACAATTCCCCATACCTTTCATTCCTTTATGTATACTATTTCCAAAGTTAGCAGTTAGTTTTGATCAACAAATCTTAAGCAGGAGGATTAGGATTTTTATTCTTATTAATCATAGGTGAAGAAATTGGCCAACCGGAGTACTGTTGTAAACGGATCAAATTAATTGAACAGGATATTGGTAGATGCTAGTTTGATTCGTTTGTATTTGATTTTGAGGCTGCGTTTGGAAATGATGTAAGTAAGTGTGAATGCAAATATGTAGAGTGTAAAACGGTTCATATAAGACTGCGTTTGGAAATGATGCAAATGGAGTGTAAGTCCCAATTCAGGGTAAATTTGCATTTTGGTTCACTTTTGCATGTGTTTGGTAACATTAAATTTATGCATTGACAAATGGCAGACCAATGCATATTTACATTGATAATAAGATGTAAAAGTACATCAATAAAAAAGAAGTAAATTTGCATTCAAGTGGGCTTGTGATAAAAAAAGCATATGCTTTATTCGAATTCATGATTGCATCCATTACAGCTAAAAGTCTGTTTGGTAAGAAGGTAAATTTGTCAGTGCAAAACTAACCCAATTTTGTAATTTATATTAACTATTTACACTCTACATATTTGCATTCACACTTATTTGCATCATTTCCTGCAAAATTGGGTTAGTTTTGCACTCACAAATTTACCTTTTTACAAAAACAGGCTTTTAGCTGTAATGGATGAAAACATTAATTCCAATAAAGCATATGCTTTTTTTTTTTTTATCAAAAGTCCACTTGAATGCAAATTTACTTCTTTTTTATTGATGTAATTTTATATCTTATTATGCATTAGTCTGTCATTTGTCAATGCATAAATGTAATATTGCCAAAAATAGGCAAATGGAACCAGAGTGCAAATTTACCCTGAACTGGATTTACACTCCATTTGCATCATTTCCAAATGCAGCCTGAATAGTATAGGATTTATATCAGATTTGAAATGAATTTGGATTGCAATTGGATATTGAATAGTGTTAGTAAATTAAACAAAAATGATAAAAATATCATATATTATTAATAGGGAAAATCCATGATGCAGGAAAGACATGGTATCAGAAGAGTTTTGACCAATCAAAACCCACCCATGAATTTTGATAAATAAAACCTGATTGGCTATCGCATTTATGGTATCAGTTGATTGGTCAAAAGTTTTTTGGATATTATATCTTTCCCTATCATAATTAAACCAATTATTAAAATTCTGAATAAAAGATAACTGTATGAAACTTTAGCCTATGACAATTTAGGAAAAACACAACATTATTGAAACCAGTAAAATAGACACAATGTAAGTTTTGAATATATATGAGCATATATTTAAAAAGATTCGAATTAAAATTTATCAGATTAGATATAGGGGGATTCATATTCAATTCACTTATAAATAGATGGGATTCAAATTACCCTAGCTTACTGGACTCAAATTTGGACAACGGATACTGCCACAGTTACAGCCCTATGAGCCCAATTCCATGTCATTGGATGGGGATTCAAGTTTAACAACTCGGGTCAGTTTCAATTTTGTATATGATTTGGGTTTGGAAGCATGACCACAATCGTTTTTCCTTGTAACCATTGAATACAAACGTCTCCTATAAGTAATGTGTCTAGTGGAGTGGGTTCATTGCGGAACCTCCCCATGAGACCCGTTTTGTTTGGAATCTACATTGTACTGAAAAATATATCGATCAATTCCTCATATCTTAATCGAGATCTGTGGAGTTTAAGCTTAACAAGCAACAAAGCACTAATCGTCGGCTATTTATTACATTACCCATTAATCTATTGTTTGTAAATTATAGATTGTTGCAGTTTGCCTTGTTGGAAAAATTATGGCCAGTGAAATGGGCACATGATTTTGTTCTCTTGAATACAGTGTAATATTAAAGATATCTCCCTTTGCTGAAGATAACTGGGGTGATCTTATACTTTGTCTACTGAGATTTGACTTTTGGGTGCCGTTAAAATATTGAGTTTTGGTCTAGAGGAATCGAAAGGATAACATGCTCAGACATACGATTATAAATAAAAAAATGATATGGCCAGTAGAAGATTAAAGAAAAATATAAAATATTGATTGATGATTTGATGATAAATTTTTTTCTATAGCCTATATTAAACAACTTTTCATTCTCCCCCAGAAAGAATAGAAGAATTCAGAGCAAGGAAGAGAAGAAACTCTTAACCACATCTATTCTGAGTGCGGTAAGTCTGGGAAATAGGAACTATTTACTTTCTATCTACCCACAAAGTTTGTTCTTCTCTCGTTTTTCCAATGCAGTAATGCAATATAAAATTTGTTGCAGTTCAAGAATATTCCTTTTCAGAAACCGCTTGTTTCAACCTCAATCCCAAACGCAAGTATTCATTGTTTATGGCTAAATTGTGCTTGACACATTCTGTCAACCCCCAACGTTTCCTCTCTCTCTCTCTCTCTTCTAGGATTCATGACAGATAAGCAATACGAAGTTCTTATTCTCCATCTTCACCTATATAAAGCTTCATCCACTACAGCGACGTTATCATATCAATAGAAGCAATGGAGATGAGGTATCGAAATCTCTTTGTACTCTCCGTTGTTCTCAGTCTCGTATCAACAGCTTCTGCTCAACTTCGGACAGATTACTACAAAAACATCTGCCCAAATGTTGAACAGTATGTCCGCGATGCAGTTGCACAGAAGTTCCAACAAACTTTTGTGACTGCCCCAGCCACTTTAAGACTCTACTTTCATGATTGTTTCGTTCGGGTACGTTGTTTCGATCCACTTGTTCATTCTTTTTGAACTATTTTACAGTGAACATGTAACTAAGCTTATTCTCTGGTTGTTAGGGTTGTGATGCTTCAGTGCTTCTAGCATCGCCAAATAACAAGGCTGAGAAGGATCACCCAGATGACCTTTCGCTTGCTGGGGATGGATTCGACACCGTTGTCAAAGCAAAAGCTGCTGTTGATCTGGATCCTCGGTGCAGATTCAAGGTCTCATGTGCTGATATATTGGCCTTGGCCGCTAGAGAAGTTGTAGCCTTGGTAAACAAGCTTACTTTCTTAATGCTACAATAATGCTACAATTTCAATTTGTCTATTTTTATTTCTCTTAGGCCCTGTCCGTAACTTATTTACCCGGGTAAACGCAGTTATCTGAGTAAGTTTTCCAGAAACACTTATCCGAATAAGTGCATTTACCCATATTCTTTTATTTCTCATGTAAATAAGACAATGACCATTTTATCCATAAAAATCCATAATTAAAAAATGTATTTTTATCTTGACAACTTTCCCTTGGGTGGAAAAGTTATTTACTCATGGGTACAAAGGAAAATAAACTTTCCTCATCCCCACATAAAATTGAAAAAAAAAATATAAGATTCTTAATCAATGGAAACCAAAATCCCATTGACCAACTTTCCCTTCTCTCAAAATCGGAAAAAATAACCCTAAATCTCTCTCTTGCTATAATGATCAGAAACATGTTTTCGTCTTACCTTATAATGTGGGTATTGATTTGTATTAATGCAGACTGGTGGCCCACGTTATCCTGTTGAATTGGGAAGACTTGATGGGAGGATCTCCACCATAGCCAGTGTTCAACATAGTCTTCCTCAGCCTGGTTTCAATTTAGACCAGCTTAACACCATGTTTAGCTCACATGGTCTCACGCAGACAGATATGATCTCACTTTCTGGTAATATAAAGACAAAGACAATCTTCATTCAGTCTCAGTACTGTTTCATGCTTGTGTTTCTAACAAAAGTGAGTTATTTTAGGTGGGCACACGATTGGGTTCTCTCACTGCAGCAAGTTCTCTAGAAGGATATACAAATTCAGTCCCACCAAACGAATTGACCCTACGCTTAACTCAGCTTATGCTTTGCAGCTTAGGCAGATGTGCCCACTAAATGTGAACCCCGATGTTGCCATTCAATTGGACCCCACCTCGCCTCAGGTTTTTGATAATGCCTACTTCAAGAACCTTCAGAAGGGAATGGGGTTGCTCGCTTCCGATCAGGTCTTGTTTACGGATCCAAGATCAAAGGATACTGTCAACCTGTTTGCATCAAACACCACGGCATTCTATGAGGCTTTTGTTACTGGCATTACCAAGCTCGGACGGGTTGGAGTGAAAACTGGAAGGCAGGGTGAAATCCGCCGTGATTGCACTGTCGTTAACTAGAAGATGTGTCCATGGCAACTTCGTGCAAAGTTGTTTTCATCTTTCCTTATAGTTGAAATGTTGAACGTCTCTGATTCTGAATTATTTTCCAATTAATAAAAGGACTAGTATGTATTTTTTGGTAATCTTAATAAAAGGAGTCACTGAATTTCGGACTTTAATGTCTTGTATAAGAAATAGAGTTATCATGTTTTTGGCTGATTGGCTGTTGTCACTGAATGTAGCATAAAATGAAATATCTCTTGTTCCTTGGGCTACTTATTGGCTCACTACAGAATTGTCGAGGTTTGTTAATGGCTCCTTACGTTTGTCCACATTGTTGCTTATTTCATGTAGGAGGCAGACCATGTGGCTAAGTGTTTCTCTAGCACTTAACGAACTTAAGCATTCAGTCGAGGTTGTAACGGTCAAAGAGGAGCTCGCAATCAAGTCTTGAAGTGAAATCCTACGATTTCCCACTAAGATCTACAAAAAGATGAAAGTGCCCTCTGAGGTTGCCACATGTAACTAAGTGATGGGGTGAAATATTTGGCTGTATCACATATCCCTCTCCCCACTTCCGAGACTAAGGTGGCGTGAGACTAGGTTGGCGGGCTTCAGATCAACATCGGGTGAGGGAAGTAATGCATGTCGTCAGGTTGATTGGACTTGGAGAAGCCCATCACTTTGATGCAATGTTTTTTAGTTCGGATGTTAACAAAGTGTGATGGCTCCAAATCGTCCGTCAAACTGCGAAAGTCCTAGGTGCAAAGAGGTTGTTCAAAAACTGGTACATTTGACAGTGGAAGTACATGTATTTAGACCCTATGGAGATTGTGCTAGACACACTCAAGTAAGGGGTCAAAGCCCAAATCTCCATACTAAGCAAGTAAATTGTGCTGAAGAATAACTAACTGATCAATACTATGATGAAAAGCCCTATAATGTAGTCTCACTCAGTAGTCAAACTACAACAAACTTGTGCTCCTGTAGTGAGACAGTGGACCATCGCCATAGCACAAGAACTAACTGAGCTTTACCTGTTAGCACCCCCTATGATTTAATACACCAATGTAATGATTCTTTGCACTATGATGACACTGTTGGAAGGGTTAAAAATCAAATTAGATATGGTTGAATCATGTCTAGTGGTTGACCAAATTTTTTAAATTTTTCTAACCCAATCTGGGAACTAATTTTCTGGTGATTTTGGAATTGATCTTACATTGAACCGGACCATATTTGAAAGCCAAATTAAAACTAATTATATTTGATACAAAGACTACACTTTGTAACTCCTAAAGTGATAGTTCACACCTAATATTAGAGTCAAAATCGGCCTCCAACTGAAGATGGCATTGTTTGTGTGTGCAAAGACAATTCAGCAACACCATTCCAACAAAACTGGTTCCCAACATTTTTGGATCGATGTAGCTATGTGAACCTGGTATCCTCTTATATTTTTTTCCAAAAACACAATAGAAAATTAATGGAAATTAGCCTTTAACATAGATAAGTTGGATTAGGGTTTCTTGGAAGTAAGGGAGAAGAGAAGAGAGCAAAAGAATGGAGAGAACTGAGTTGATTATCCCCCCCTCCTCTTAGTCCATTATATAGAGAACTCTCATAATCTAATTAGGAGTTGATCCAAATCAGATTTTGATTAGGACTTTAGACAAAAAGCTGAGAAACAATTGGGGAGACAAATCAAAGCCATTTAATCAGATCGAGGAGGTGAATATTTCTTTGATGAATTCATGGACTAATTAAAGGACAATGGGATTATATCATAGTTGTCTCCTCATGTTACACCACAATTAAATGGTGTGTCAGAAAAAAGAAATCGGACTTTATTAGATATGGTTCAATCACTCTTCGTCCATTTAGAGTTACTCATATCCTTTTGGGGGCGTACATTTGAGACTACAATTTATGTGCTAAATCTGGTTCCAACCAAGTCAGTTCCAAGGCTCCTTACGAGCTATGGACTAACAGAAAACCAAGTTTAAGACACTTGAAACTATGGGATTGTCCATTACACGTCAAAAAGACAACTGTGGACATATTGAAGCCCAAAACCAATTTTTTCCTATTTGTAAGCTACCCCAAGGACTCCGTAGGGTATCTCTTCTATGACCCAGAAGAACAAAATGTGTTTATTAGTCGAAATGCCTACTTCTTGGAGGAGGATTATATCCTGAACAATCATCATAAGGAAATTGTTCTTGATGAAGAGAGCTTAGGAGTAGTGGGAGATAACTCATAGATTCTAAATAATAATATCTAGCATAGAAGATCTACCTGGGTTTCTAGACCTTGAGTACATTATGACTATGATCAAGAATGTTACTTGATCGAAGCTACGAATAGTGAGGAAGATATCATGACTTATATGGAAGTTATGTTGGACATAGACTCTCTAAACTGGGTAGATGCTAAGAAAGTTGAGATAGACTTGATGAAAACCAATAGAGTATGGACTCTCATAGACCCACCCCTTGAGGTGCAATCAATCGGTTGCAAGTGGATCAACAAGAGGAAGAAGAACCCTGATGAAAAAGTTGACACCTATAGAGCTCAATTTGTTGCAAAAGGTTCAACTTAGAAAGGAGTTGATTATAGGAGAACTTTTCGCATGTGACCATGCTTCTAGAAGTTGGAACATCCAATTTGACTCAATAGTCAAACAATTTGATTTTGAGCAAAATCCAGATGAACCTTGTGTTTACAAAAAGACAGTGGGAGATAAGGTTTCATTTATGATTCTCTATGAAGATGACATTCTACTCATTGAGAATGGATTTAGGAATGTTGACTATAGTGAAGGTATTGTTAGACAATGTATGCCATTAGTTCTAATAAGATTGATGTACCTTTTGGCATTTATTGTAAATGAATAAAGTACATATTTGATTCATGTTATATTGGTATGTTTCTATGTAATACCCTTAAATTTGATCCAAATTTATGTTAGGAGAACCTCTCTTTAAGGCTATAGATAGAGGAGCAGGGCAAACCTCTAGTTCATCCATTAGTCTACTGATTTAAGAGAGAGGACAACATACAATTTGACTGTTTTTGTCTTCTGCTCTTGCTCTCTCCTGCTATTGCCGCCATACCAGTTCAATCTCCACTGTGGGAGCGATCAAGAAGGGTTTTTAATATTACCTTTTGGCAGAAAAGGTAATCAGAAGTCGTGCTCACTATCCCTCCATCAGATTCTTGCTAAAATATCAAGTTCTTATTGAAGAGTCATCCTACTGATTCTTCTTCATCTTGCACTGTGTCATCTTCGGTGGGAGCAGTCTTTGGATCTTTCCTTGGGCGTGAACACCTTCATTGGAGGTTATTGTTACTTCGTATCAGGTATAACCCTTCACTCCCTTTTGGTTTCAGATCTGGTTTGGTTTAGGTTCAAGATTGATCCTTGAAAATGCAGTTTTCAAAAATAGGGAACATGATTCCCACATGGGAGAAAGAGAAATTTTTTAAATTTCGCCCAACCTACCTACAGGGTTTGGCCATCCATATGATGAATATCTCATCCCTTCAGTTCCATCCATCACATCACCCATTCCACTGTTGTGTGACAACACTAGATCCATTACTCAGGCTAAGGAACCATGAGCCCACTCGAAGTCGAAGCACATCGAGAGGAATTACCACATACTATAGGAGATTATTGGTAGAGGGAACAATCAGTTTCAGAAGGTAGCATCAGTGGAAAATGTAGTAGACTCATTGACTAAGCCACTAACATAGCAAGTGTTCGAGAAACACATGGAAAGTATGGAACTCCAGCTTGTACCCGATTGGACCTAAGTGCAAGTAAGAGCTATTAGACAGTGTATGCCCATAGTTTCAATCATATTGATGTACCTTTTGACATTTATTGTAAATGAATAAAGTACATATTTGATTCATGTTGTATTGGTGTGTTTCTGTGTAGTACTCTTAAACTGGACACTTATGAGACGCGTATTAGTTTAAAATCTTCACAGTTTTTGGATAGATCTAGAGAGATTTATCCTACCAAAGCTAATACTAATGTGCTAATAGTTGGTTTCCAAGTTTTTTGTGGGCATGATAGTTTTGTTTAAATTAGAATATAAGGTTTAGTGTTCTTTTAAGCTTGACTAGTGGTTCAGGATTTGACTGGTGGTTGATTGGATGGCTTGGATAGTTTTGGATATGAAGTAGTTGGTTCTATCTAGGTTTGGCTAGACTCAGTTTCATGAGAGTTGGAAGATTGCCCTAAACTAATCGTAGCTATATCAGATGTGTACCAGATTCATTAACCTATGCTGGCTTGGATTCATTTGTATCTGGAGAGTTTTCATTGAAAGTGAGTACTCTAAAATTATTAGCATCTAGTTAAAGTATTGTTGAGTTTGATTTATCTCTCTTGATAGGTAAATCGGTAGAGACAACCATGGGATTTTGGAATGATTTCAGCTATGTATTGCTTCGAGGGTTTTGATGTGGCAATGTCTTGGTTTCCTTGATTGGATTAACATTGTATTGTTTTGTTGGTTCGAATTTGTATTAGCCATGTTCGGTTTCGTTTGGGCTCTGTTGTGATGGATTCGATTGGTATTAGTCTTTTAAGATTTTGGGAATCATTATAGTTTATAAAGGTTGCAACTGATAATTTAATAACTTTGGTTTTGGAGAATCCTTGGGTTTGAGTGATTATAAGTGGTTTAAATAATTATGGATTTGAATAATGAAACCTCTTTATATGGTTGTTTGAAAAAAGACTTTTATGCGGCCAGTGGGGATTAGTTTGAATCTTCTTGTACGACTTTTATTGCCAATTATAATTCTGAGTGAGTTGATTTAGTTTATCTAGATTTAATGGGTTCATTTAAGTTAGAATAATAAGCTTAGGCTGGTAATATGCTTCTTTCTTATTGGTTGAAGGAACTGTGTAAATTTTTGCTTTCATTTGTTTAATTTGTTTAACGGAATTGTTTGGATTGATCCTAGTTTATTTGCTTTTATTTTTTATTTTAATAGCTATGTTTTAGTCTTTTAAAAGAGTTGAGTTCATTTTCTACTTTCTCTAAATATGTTGGGATTGTTTAAGTTAGTCATTTTAGAGTAGTAATAAGCTTGGTTGTGGTTATTTGAAGTGATTATGTCTTGTTTTTGCTTTGATTTGTTTTAGGTTATATAGGTAGGATTGTTCGGAATGATCCAGGTTTGTTGGTTTTATTTTACTTTGAGTAGGTCTAACTTCCTTTTTTAAAGTAGTGGAGATGATTTCCTAGTTTATTTAGGCATGCTAGTTTTGTTTGAATTAGAATGGAGGGTCGAGTGTACTATTAGATTGGTTGGAGGTTATGGATATATGTTTGGAGGGCGACTGGATGGTAGGGCTTTGTTTGTTTTGAATATTGTGTAGTTGGCCTACCTAGGATTGGCTAGACTCAGTTTCATGGGATTTGAAGGAATGCCTTTTATTAACCATAGCTATATTAGACATGTACCAGATAGGTTAAGCTTTGCTGAAAGGTTTCGTCGAAAGTGAGTAGTATAAGATTGTTAGCATTTAGTTATAATTTTGTTGAGTCTGATTTATCTTTGTCTTGATAGGTAGGTCGGTTTGGATAATCTCGGGATGTTTAGATTGATTTTAGCTTTGTTTTGCTTCGATGGTTTTCGTTTGTCAATGTCTCGGTATCTTTAATTGGATTGTTAATCAATGACAGATTGGGCCGGCATTGTGTGGTTGTATAGGTTCTACTTTGAATTGGTCATGTTTGGATTCGTTTGGGATCTGTTGTAATGGATTCGGTTTGGATTCATTTCTAAGTTGCAGCTGACAATTTGATAGTATCCTTTGGCTTTTAACAACCCTTTCATTTGAATGATTATAAGTTGTTTGAATAATTATGGATTTGAATAATGAGAAGTCTTTATATGCTTGTTATAAAACAAGGAGAGTTCGTTTGATATAAGGGCGTTTATGCAGCGAGAGGGGATTAGTTTGAATCTATTTGTATGGATTTTTATGGAACTTATAATTTTGAGTGAGTGGATTTAGTTTATCAAGATATGGTTCTTTTAATAGGTCTGTTTTAATCTTATAAAGGAATTAAGTTAAATTTCTACTTTATCTAAATATACTAGGCTTGTTTAAGTTAGTGAATTTAGAGTAGAAATAACCTTGGTTCTTGTTGGTTAAATTGATTAAGCTCTTGTTTTTTCTTTGACTTGTTTTAGGTTATATAGGATGGATTGTTTGGAATGATGTAGGTTTATTGGCTTTATTTTACTTTGAGTAGGTATAGTTCCATCTTTTAATGAAAGTGAGTTGGTTTCCAAGTTTTTTGTAGGAACGCTAGTTTCGTTTAAATTAGAATAGAGGATTTAGTGTTCTTTTAAGCTTGGCTAGTGGTTCAGGATTTGACTGGTGGTCGATTGGATGGCTTGGATAGTTTTGTATATGGTGTAGTTGGTTCTATCTAGGTTTGGCTAGACTTAGTTTCATGGGAGTTTGAAGATTGCCCTAAACTAACCGTAGCTATATCAGATGTGTACCAGATTCATTAAACTATGCTGGCTTGGATTCATTTCTATCTAGAGAGTTTTCGTTGAAAGTGAGTACTCTAAAATTATAAGCATCTAGTTAAAGTATTGTAGAGTTTGATTTATCTATGTTGATGGGTGAATCGGTAGAGACAACCTTGGGACTTTTGGAATGATTTCAGCTATGTATTGCTTCGAGGGTTTTGATGTGGCAATGTCTTGGTTTCCTTGATTGGGCTGACATTGTGTCGTTTTGTTGGTTCGAATTTGTTTTGGCAATGTTCGGTTTCGTTTGGTCTTTGTTGTGATAGATTGGATTGGGATTGATCTTTTAAGATTTTGGGAATCATTATAGTTTATATAGGTTGCAGCTGATAATTTAATAACTTTGGTTTTGGAGAACCCTTGGGATTGAGTGATTATAAGTGGTTTAAATAATTATGGATTTGAATAATGAAACCTCTTTATATGGTTGTGAAGGGATGAGAGATCCATCGTATGGACACCCAAATCTTGCGGAACGAAGGGGGTGAATTTCAAAAATGTTTCTCTCCCTTCAACTGGGAATCGCATTCCCTATTTAGAAAATCATATTTTCAAGGAGCAATCTTGAACCATGAACTGAATTAGATCTGAACCAAAAGAAGTAGGAGAGAGGTATACCCGATATAGAGAAATATTATCTCTCAATGGAAGTGTTCACGCCTAAGGAATGATCCAAAGACTGCTCCCACTGAAAATGGCACAGTGTAGGAGGGAGTAGAATCAGTAGCATTCTCCAAGGAAGGATCCTTCGTAAGAATAGCTAGATGGCACGTAAGCACTACTTCCAATCAGTCCTTTCACAAAGGGCTGATATCAAGATCGAGTTTTGATCTCTCCCACAAAGTTGGAGATCGAACTGGAGGTTTGGCAGTGGCAGGAATGAGACAGCAAGAAAGTGTTTTACAGAGATTGCAGAAATCTTTCTTCAGTGATTTCAGCTCTGAAGACTAGAGGCCTTTTTCTCTCTTGTGTTGTGTTAAAGGCTGCCGCCCCTTAATTAGGAGTTGCTGATCCAAATCACATTTGGATCAGACATCACTTTAGGTGATAAGGATAAACCCTTATCTTATCTGTGGATTAGATCAGTCCTCTCCTAATCCTATTAGGAGCCTCCTAGATCTAAATCTTATTTAGATCTTGGACTCTCTGAGTGGACAGGGTCAAGGCCCAACCCCAGATATGCCCCTCATTTAAATTGATCAAATCATCCCAGTTCAAAATGATCTTTAGGCCCATTAGGGTTGTGTGCTCACTAAGCCTTCCAAACTGCTACCCACTTGAGCTTCCTTGTATGGCGTGGGACCCAAACATTGATCTACACATCAGCCACATGGGTTCGGCCCAGCCTTTGTTACAAGGCCTGGCCAAATACACTGCTATGGACAGTGCACACCCTGAAACCCATCAGATGGACTCTATGGGCCCAACACTTACCCTAAGTGGTCCCTGGGCCAAGCCACCTTGTAACACCTAGGGACTGTGGGCAGATGCAAGATTAGCCCATCAGGTATTGCCCTCAATGGTCTTACACTCAACCTCTCAGCCCATAATGATCAAACACTGACCGACAAGAGAGGACTTCTCCCTCGGCTACAAGGAACAATGTTGCACTCTCTGCTTATATGGATCCCGGGAATTAAAACCTTTTGCAAACATTTTAGAAACCATAATATATCTACTTTTATATCTCATATAAAATATATTTTGCAAAACAAATCTCAACAATTGAAATCGGCTGCCGGTAGTGTTGGTTTCCATCAGTGAGAGTGCATCCCCGATCATTACCTTTGTTCGACAAAGGGGTTGATCTTGTCACTATGATCAATGACTCAGATGAATTCTCAAACTGTCCCAACATACCCAGGTTTTGACCCCCACTAAGGATCTCACTGATTGGTACATCAAAGACAGCCCAATCCGACACCTAGTGCAGTATCATAATCGAGTCTAGGGGTCAGGTGTAACTTTCCAATTTTTCCCATTAATCTCCAAGGTCCAGAGCAATACTGGAAATCTGGTCCAATTCAAATATTCAATTAATCCTACACTGCATATGCCTGGGGTCTTACACTAGCAGCTGAGACAGGCCACCCCAACCGACTTGGTGGCACAACAGTGTCAGCCTTATCAGGATAGGTCTCCCCAGATCGACCCACTAACTATGAACATTCTAAACTAACACGAGTCTCATTAAGTATCCAGTTTAAGGGTATTACACAGAAACATACTAAGGGAACATGAATCAAATATGTATGTTTATTCATTTACAATAAACTCATAATGTACATCATTCTGATTGAAGCTAAGGGCATACAAAACTCTCTAACAGCTCCCACTTGCACTTAGGTCCAATCAGGTACAAGCCGGAGTCCCATGCTTTCCACGTGTTTCTCAAACACTTTCTGTGACAATGGCTTCGTCAATGGGTCTATGACATTTTCCGCTGACACTACCTTCTGAATCAGGACGTCCCCTCTACCAACAATCTCCCGCAATACATGGTACTTCTTCTCGATGTGCTTCGACTTCGAGTGGGTTCGTAGCTCGTTAGCCTGAGCAATGGCTCCATTGTTGTCACACAACAACGGGATGGGTGA
The DNA here is from genome assembly GCF_056320005.1 of Nelumbo lutea. NCBI lineage: Eukaryota > Viridiplantae > Streptophyta > Magnoliopsida > Proteales > Nelumbonaceae > Nelumbo > Nelumbo lutea. The sequence goes on from NC_142691.1 coordinate 37,632,204, forward strand.
TGTGCAAGACGGAACTACTCCCAACTTGTGAACGAACTTCTTCATCCACACGACTTCTTTGACAGCCTCACTTGCGGCAATGTACTCGGCCTCGGTCGTGGAGTCTGCAGTGGACCCTTGTTTGTTGCTTTTCCAGCAAACAACACACAATCCTTTCATGAAAACATATCCAGATGTAGACTTTCTATCATCTCGATCCGATTAGAAATCGGCATCTGTATACCCCTGGATCTGTAGTGAGCTACCGTCAAATACCAGACAAAACTCTTTTGTCTGTTGAAGGTACTTAAGTATGTTTTTCATAGTAGTCCAGTGCTCCTGCCCTGGGTTGGCCTGGAATCTGCTTACCACACTCACTACCTGAGCAATGTCAGGACGAGTGCACAACATGGCATACATGATGCTCCCTACGGCAGATGCATAGGGAACATCTTTCATGCCCTCAATCTCCTCAGAGGTCTTAGGAGGCATCTTCTTGGAGAGAGTGACCCCGTGCCTGAAAGGAACATTTCCTTTTATCCGCGGGGAGCGGTATGTTGAACTGGCCTATGCAGACAGTGGGGAACTGAGGTTGCCCCCCGGAGACGTTTGGTTCGTTGTGCTGTCCGGCATTGCTGGAGGAAGCCATGGTTTTGATCTTGTGTTTGAGGTTTTTGAAATAGAGATAAAAGGGCTTTTAGTAACGATTTCCCACAGACGGCGCCAAATGATGTGGCATAATCCAGCTGCTCCCTACAGGAGACGATCTGGCTACCAGCAACGATGAGAACTGGGGTAACCTGCAAGAGAGGAGTCAGAGATCCCGGGGTGGCTTACCCGGCAGGGACACTCCGATGGCTAAGTTAGGACACAATAGTATTAGAGAGCTTGAAGATGATAACAGTGAGTTAGAGAGCTAGAGAGAGCAAAGATTACACATAAAAACATACATTTGCCCCTGGGGGGTGAAGTCTTTATATACTGGAGTCCCTGTGGGTTGGTGGAGCGGTTCCCGGATCTTTGCTGTGATGGGATCCGCTTGCATGTTAGGTGGGCAAAATGCCACCAATCGGTAAGGTTGCCCGTTCCCGTCTGAACCAGGGAGTGGGTGAGCTAATATAACCGTTGCGAGGTATGATTCCGTAAGACACGGAACACGGTGGTGAGATCCTCGGGGTCGTCATGAAGAAGTCGGCCTGACCAGGTAGCGAGCTGCCTGTAGGGTGGCGAGCTGACTAGTAGCAAGCTCCCTGAGTTCGTGTTCTTTAGATTTGGCCTGATATGAATATCGAAGTGCTCTGGGATCGAGGTGGTCCTGGTGTGACCTTGCGCCGAGGTAGTCTTGACTGAGGCGGTCTATCTGTTAGGGTTTTGAACTATAGCGAACTTGGTACCACTATCCTGGTCACAATCTGGCACTGGGACGATCTTAGTTCGGGGTATCCTTAGTTCGGGGTATCAGGGTACCCGAGGTCACTTTGTAGCGAACTGATCATGCTGAGTTGTCATTGGTGCCAGGTCACGTCCATGTGCCTATCTGATCATGTCGAGTTGTCGCTTATGCCGAATCATGTCCACGTGTCTCCCTATCATGAGGTCGGGCCAAATTCCCCTATATCAGTTATTTACGACTGCTTGAACAAGGGTGACCGACCCCGCTTGCGATAGGAGTTGTGCCTACCAATGCTCTAATTTTGCTTTCATTATGTCAAGAATTTCCTTTGTGGCACTGAATTTTTCTTTTCCCACCCATAATCTGGCTCCTATGTATTTATCTTTCAGATTCATTAGGAGGATACCTAGAAGGTGATGAGGACACATCTTTGGTGTCTCTGTGGCACATTTAATTTGGACTGAAAATAATACTTGATTTTTGCATATTGATATCTTGTTCTAACCAAGCAAAGAAGTTCTCTAGTACTTCGTGTAGTCAGGCTACCGGCAGTGTTGGTTTCCATTAGTGAGAGTGCATCCCCGATCATTACCTTTGTCCGACAAAGGGGCTGATCCTGTCACTATGATCACCCACTCAGATGAATTCTCAGACTACCCCAACATATACAGGTTTTGACCCCCGCTAAGGATCTCACTGATTGGCACATCAAAGACAGCCCAATCCGACACCTAGTGCAGTATCATAATCGAGTCTAGGGGTCGGGTGTAACTTCCTAGTTTTGCCCATTAATCTCCAAGGTCCAGGGTAATACTAGAAATCTGGTCCAGTTCAAAGATTCAATTAATCCTACACTGCATATGCCTGGGGTCTCACCCTAGCAGCTGAGACAGGCCACCCCAACCGACTTGGTGGCACAACAGTGTCAGCCTTATCAGGATAGGTCTCCCCAGACCGACCCACTAGCTGTGAACATTCTAAACTAACATGAGTCTCATTAACTGTCCAGTTTAAGGGTATTACACAGAAACATACCAAGGGAATATGAATCAAATATGTACTTTTATTCATTTACAATAAACTCATAACGTACATCATTCTGATTGAAGCTAAGGGCATACAAAACTGTCTAATAGGTTGTTTAAAAGAAGGAATTTTATGCGGCCAATGGGGATTAGTTTGAATCTTCTTGTATGGATTTTATTGCCAGTTATAATTCTGAGTGAGTTGATTTAGTTTATCTAGATTTAATGGGTTCGTTTGAGTTAGAATAATAAGCTTAGACTTGTAATATGCTTCTTTCTTATTGGTTGAAGGAACTGTGTAAATTTTTGCTTTCATTTGTTTAATTTGTCTAACAGAATTGTTTGGATTGATCCTAGTTTATTTGCTTTTATTTTTTATTTTAATAGCTATGTTTTAATCTTTTAAAGGTGTTGAGTTCATTTTCTACTTTCTCTAAATATGTTGGGACTGTTTAAGTTAGTCTTTTTAGAGTAGTAATAAGCTTGGTTGTGGTTATTTGAAGTGATTATGTCTTGTTTTTGCTTTGATTTGTTTTAGGTTATATAGGTAGGATTGTTCGGAATGATCCAGGTTTGTTGGTTTTATTTTACTTTGAGTAGGTCTAACACCTTTTTTAAAGTAGTGGAGATGATTTCCAAGTTTATTTAGGCATGCTAGTTTTGTTTGAATTAGAATGGAGGGTCTACTGTTCTTTTAGCTTGGTTGGGGGTTATGGATATATGTTTGGAGGGTGACTGGATGCTAGGGCTTTGTTTGTTTTGAATATTGTGTAGTTGGTCTACATAGGATTTGCTAGACTCAATTTCATGGGATTTGAAGGAATGCCTTTTATTAACCATAGCAATATCAGACGTGTATCAGATTGGTTAAGCTTTGCTGAGAGGTTTCATCGAAAGTGAGTAGTATAAGATTGTTAGCATTTAGTTACAATTTTGTTGAGTCTGATTTATCTTTGTCTTGATAGGTAGGTCGATTTGGATAATCTTGGGATGTTTGGATTGATTTCAGCTTTGTTTTGCTTTGATGGTTTTGATTTGTCAACATCTCGGTATCGTTAATTAGATTGGTTAATGAATGACAGATTGGGCTGGCATTGTGTGGTTGTATAGGTTCTACTTTGAATTGGCCATGTTTGGATTCGTTTGGGATCTGTTGTAATGGATTCGGTTTGGATTCATTTCTAAGCTGTAGCTGACAATTTGATAATATACTTTGGCTTTTCACAACCCTTCCGTTTGAGCGATTATAAGTTGTTTGAATAATTATGGATTTGAATAATGAGAAGTCTTTATAAGCTTGTTATAAAACAAGGGGAGTTTGTTTGATATAAGGGCGCTTATGCGGCCAAAGAGGATTAGTTTGAATCTATTTGTATGGGTTTTTGTGGAACTTATAATTTTGAATGAGTATATTAAGTTTATCAAGATATGGTTCTTTTAATAGGTCTGTTTTAATCTTATAAAGGAATTGAGTTAATTTTCTACTCTATCAAAATATGCTGGGTTTGTTTAAGTTAGTGAGTTTGGAATAGAAATAAGCTTGGTTCTTGTTGGTTAAATTGATTATGTTCTTGTTTTTGCTTTGATTTGTTTTAGGTTATATAGGATGGATTGTTTGGAATGATGCTGGTTTATTGGCTTTATTTTACTTTGAGTAGGTATAGTTCCATCTTTTAATGAGAGTGAGTTGGTTTCCAAGTTTTTTGTGGGCATGCTAGTTTCGTTTAAATAAGAATAGAGGGTTTAGTTTTCTTTTAAGATCGGCTAGTGGTTCAGGATTTGACTGGTGGTCGATTGGATGGCTTGGATAGTTTTGGATATGGTGTAGTTGGTTCTATCTAGGTTTGGCTAGACTCAATTTCATGGGAATTGGAAGGTTGCCCTAAACTAACCGTAGCTATATCAGATGTGTACCAGATTCATTAAGCTATGCTGGCTTGGATTCATTTGTATCTGGAGAGTTTTCATTAAAAGTGAGTACTCTAAAATTATTAACATCTAGTTAAAGTATTGTTGAGTTTGATTTATCTGTCTTGATAGGTAAATCGGTAAAGATAACCATGGGACTTTTGGAATGATTTCAGCTATGTATTGCTTCGAGGGTTTTGATGTGGCAATGTCTTGGTTTCCTTGATTGGTATTATTTGCTTTAATAGATTAAATAAATTATTCTCCATAATTTTTTATTTAATTCAATCCGTGACCAATATTTACGGTTGTTAATGGTGCGGGTTTGGATTTGGATAGCTTGGACTAGTCTTGCACCAATCACAAGTGAATATTTATTTATTTTTTGCTAAAGCTAATTATTGATTTATCAATTTTACAAAATTAAGTAAATTATTATTCATAGATTTCTATTTACTTAATGTACTAAATTCTTAATTAATGAATTATTTTCCTAACAAATTATTTTTCTCTCATCCTGGAGCCTATTTTTAGGGCAATCAATATGTTTGGTCAGGTGTGTGATAGGTTGTACCTGTCCTGTCTTAACAATAAATGAAATTTTATTAATTTATTTTACTAAAACAAATTGATCATTAATTTTTGTACAAAATTAGGTAAATTGTTATCCATAGATTACTAATTTTTTAATTTATTAAACTATTCAAGTAATTAATAATTCATTGAATTAATAAGTTATTTCTCTCTTTCTCTCTCTCTCTCTCTCTCTCTCTCTCTCTCTCTCTCTCTCTCTCTCTCTCTCTCTCTCTCTCTCTCTCTCTCTCTCTCGCCCCCAACGTGATGAGCCTAATATTTAGGGTTATCAATAGGATATGTATCGCTTGGTCGAGCCATGTTTAGTTTTGGCTCTGCCTTTATATTAACATAACTTGTTAAATCCCAAGTCTAAGCCTAGGCCAATATCGGTTGGTCGGGCTCTGCCTTTAGTTTGAGTGTGCCTGATAATATAAATCTCGGATTGTGATAAGGAAAGTTTTATTCTTTGTTTCTCTCATTCCTAGAAATCTCTCTTCCATATTTGTTGCTACCTTGTAACTATTTACAATGATTCCATTAACGAAGAGCTTTATTCTCTCTTATTTTTTGCCTAAATATTTATATACTCATTTTAAAATGTTAAAAGATTTTATTGATTTAATTTAATAGATTATTTAATTATTTCTCTCTCTTTATTACCGCTCTGTGTCCAACATTTCTCTCTCTTTATAACCTTTTATTTATTTGATTGAACCTGACACCAATAATAAATGAATATTTAGTTATTTTATTAAATTCAATTATTGATTTGTGTATTTTACAAAATTAAGTAAGGTATTATCCATATATTTATATTTATTGAATTTACCAAATTATTCATGTAATTAATAATTTATTTAACTATGATGTTATTTCAATCTCTCCCCCAGAGCCAAATATTTAGGGTTCTCAATAGGTTAGGGTCTCATTTGGCATTAAAATTATTAACTGGTTGGGCTACGGTTGGATTGTGATTTGCGTTTATTATCAATATAACATATTTATTCCCAAGTCTGAGTTTGGATCGAACTTCGGGCCTAGATCTTGAGCATGAGCCCATCGTTCATATAGAGCCCAAAGCACGGTGAGGAAATTCTTTGTTTCTCTCTCATTTTGTCACCTAATTATTTATATTGTTATTCTATTAAGTTAAAAAAATATTTATTGAATTTACTAAATTATTTACTTTATAAACAATTTCTCTCTCTCTCTCTACCTTTGCGAGTTACATATTTAGGGTTGTCAATGGATTGGGATAAGATCTAGATAGCTTGGATATTTATTTATTTTACCAAAAGTTAGTAAATTATTATCCATAGATTTTATTTATTTACTTAACAAAATTATTAAACTAATTAATGATTTAATTTATTAACAAAGTATTTCTCTTTCTCTCTCCCTTTCTAAGACTATCAACGGATTAGTTCTTATTTCGGATAAGCTATACATGTCTTGTCCCAATAATAACTAAAATTTTATTTAATTATTTTACTAAATTAAATTAGTCATTATTTGTCTTAATAGATTAAATAAATTATTCTCCTAATTTTTTTTTTAATTCAATCCATGATCAATATTTACGGTTGTCAATGGTGTGGGTTTGGATTTGGATAGCTTGGACCAGTCTTGCACCAATCACAAGTGAATATTTATTTATTTTTTGCAAAAGTTAATTATTGATTTATCTATTTTACAATATTAAGTAAATTATTATCCATAGATTTATATTTACTTAATTTACTAAATTCTTAATTAATGAATTATTTTCCTAACAAATTATTTTTCTCTCATCCTAAAGCCTATTTTTAGGGTAATCAATATGTTTGGTCAGGTGTGTGATAGGTTGTACCTGTCCCGTCCCAATAATAAATGAAATTTTAATAATTTATTTTACTAAAACAAATTAATCATTAATTTTTGTACAAAATTAAGTAAAGTGTTATCCATAGATTTCTATTTATTTAATATATTAAAGTATTCAAGTAATTAATAATTCATTGAACTAATAAGTTATTTCTCTCTTTCTCTCTCTCTCTCTCTCTCTCCCCCCTAGCCTGAGCCTAATATTTAGGGTTATCAATAGGATAGGTATCGGTTGGTCGGGCCACGTTTAGTTTGGGCTCTGCCTTTATATCAACATAACTTATTAAAGCCCAAGTATAATCATAGGCCAACCATTAAGCTGAGATTTTGAGCGTGCCAGATCATATTAAGCACGAATTGTGATAAGGAAAGTTTTATTCTTTGTTTCTCTCATTTTCTAAAAATCTCTCTTCCATATTTGTTGCTAACTTGTAACTATTTACAATGATGCCATTAATGAAGCTAACTATTCTCTCTTATCTTCTTGCCTAATTATTTATATACTTATTTGAAAAAGTTAAAAGATTTTGTTGATTTAATTTACTAGATTATTTAATTATTTCCCTCTCTTTTTTATCGCTCTGTGTCCAACATTTAAAGGCTGTCAATGGGTGGGGTTTGTTCTACATAGCTTGGATATTTTATTTATTTTATTAAATTAAATTATTCATTTATAAATTTTACAAAATTATGTAAATTATTATCCATAGATTTCTATTTATTTAATTTACTAATTTATTCTATTAATTATTAATTTATGAACAGGTTAGGGTCTGAGTAGGGATTAAACCTATTCACAGGTAGTGGCATGTTCGGGAAGAAGGGCTTTGTCTTCATATCAATAGAATATATTGAAGCCCAACTTCAAGCCCAACCCAACCATCAGGTCTGTCTCTTGAGTCAAGCCCTGCAATAAAATTGTTATTCTTTAGTACTCTTTCATTTCCTCACCAGTTATATTTATTGAATTTACCAAATTATTCATGTAATTAATAATTTATTTAACTATGATGTTATTTCAATCTCTCCCCAGAGCCAAAAAAATTGGGCTCTCAATAGGTTTGGTCTCATTTGGGATAAAAATTATTAACTGGTTGGGCTATGGTTGGATTGGGATTTGTGTTTATATCAATATAACATATTTATGCCCAAGTTTGAGTTCGGATCGAACTTCGGGCCTAGATCTTGAGCATGATCCCGACGTTCATATAGAGCCCAAAGCACGGTGAGGAAATTCTATGTTTCTCTCTCATTTTGTAACCTAATTATTTATATTGTTATTCTATTAAATTAAAAAAATTATTTATTGAATTTACTAAATTATTTACTTTATAAACAAATTCTCTCTCTCTCTCTCTCTCTCTCTCTCTCTCTCTCTCCCTATGCGAGTTACATATTTAGGGATGTCAATGGAATGGGTTTAGATCTAGATAGTTTGGATATTTATTTATTTTACCAAAAGTTAGTAAATTATTATCCATGGATTTTATTTATTTACTTAAATAAATTATTAAACTAATTAATGAATTAATTTATGAACAAAATATTTCTCTTTCTCTCCCCCTTTTTAATACTATCAATAGATTAGTTCTTGTGTCGAATAGGTACATGTCTTGTCCCAATAATAACTGAAATTTTATTTATTTATTTTACTAAATAAAATTAATCATTATTTGTTTTAATAGATTAAATAAATTATTCTCCATAATTTTTTTATTTAATTCATTTCGTGACCATTATTTATGGTTGTCAATGGTGCGGGTTTGGATTTTGATAGTTTGGACCAGTCTTGCACCAATCACAAGTGAATATTTATTTTTTTTTTTTTTGCTGAAGTTAATTATTGGTTTTTCTATTTTACAAAATTAAGTAAATTATTATCCATAGATTTCTATTTACTTAATTTACTAAATTTTTAATTAATGAATTATTTTCCTAACAAATTATTTTTCTCTCATCCTGGAGCCTATTTTTAGGGCAATCAATATATTTCGTCAGGTGTGTGAAAGGTTGTACCTGTCTCGTCCCAATAATAAATGAAATTTTAATAATTTATTTTACTAAAACAAATTAATCATTAATTTTTATACAAAATTAAGTAAATTGTTATCCATAGATTCCTATTAAGTAAATCGGTTGGTCGGGGCACATTTAGTTTGGGCTCTGCCTTTATATCAACATAACTTATTAAATCCCAAGTCTAAGCCTAGGCCAACCATCAAGCTGAGATTTTGAGCATGCCTGATCATATAAAGCTCGGATTGCGATAATGAAAGTTTTATTCTTTGTTTCTCTCATTTCCTAGAAATCTCTCTTTCATTTTTGTTGCTAACTTGTTACTATTTACAATGATGCCATTATTGAAGAGCTAACTATTCTCTCTTATTTTCTTGCCTAATTATTTATATACTTATTTCAAAATGTTTAAAGATTTTTTTGATTTAATTTACTAGATTATTTATTTATTTCCCTTTCTTTTTTACCGCTCTGTGTCCAACATTTAAAGGCTGTCAATGGGTGGGGTTTGTTCTACGTAGCTTGGATATTTTATTTATTTTATTAAATTAAATTATTCATTTATATATTTTATAAAATTATGTAAATTATTATCCATAGATTTCTATTTATTTAATTTACTAATTTATCCCGTTAATTAATAATTTATGAACAGGTTAGGGTCTGAGTTGGGATTAAACCTATTCACAGGTAGTGGCATGTTAGAAAAGGGCTTTGTCTTCATATCAATAGAATATATTGAAGCTTAACTTCAAGCCCAAACCAACCATCAGGTCTATCTCTTGAATCGAGCCCAGCGAGGAAACTGTTATTCTTTAGTACTCTTTCATTTCCTCACCAGTTAATTTATATATTTAATTTAGTAAGTTAAAAATTGTATTTATTTAATTTGCTAAACGATTTAATTTTATCAACAAATTATTTCACTATATCTCTCCCTCCCTGAGTCTAATATTTTGGGTTATTAATGGGTTGGGCTTGGTTTTAGATAGATTGGACATTTATTTATTAATTAATAATTTATTTTTCTCTCTCTTAATCCTTATTTTTTGGGTTATTAACGAGTTAGGTCTAGTGTGATATATAGCATGTACCTGTCCTGTCCCAATAATTAATGAAATTTTTTTTATTTATTTATTTTACTAAACCAAATTATTCATTTATATATTTTAATACATTAGATACACTATTATGTATAAACTTTTATTTATTTGATTCAGCCCAACACCAATAATAAATGAATATTTAGTTATTTTATTAAATTCAATTAATGTTTTGTTTATTTTACAAAATTAAGTGAGGTATTATCCATATATTTATATTTACTGAATTTACCAAATTATTCATGTAATTAATAATTTATTTAACTATGAAGTTATTTCAATCTCTCTCCCTGAGGCAAATATTTAGGTTTCTCAATAGGTTAGGTCTCATTTGGGATTAAAATTATTAATTGGTCGGGCTACGGTTGGATTGGGATTTGCGTTTATATCAATATAACATATTTGTGCCCAAGTCTAAGTCCGGATCGAACTTCGGGCCTAGGTTTTGAGCATGGGCCTGACATTCATATAGATCCCAAAGCACGGTGAGGAAATTCTATGTTTCTCTCTCATTTTGTCACCTTATTATTTATATTGTTATTCTATTAATTTTAAAAATTATTTATTGAACTTACTAAATTATTTTCTTTATAAAAAAATTCTCTCTCTCTCTCTCTCTCTCTCTCTCTCTCTCTCTCTCTCTCCCTTTGCGAGTTACATATTTAGGGTTGTCAATGGATTGGGTTTAGATCTAGATAGTTTAGATATTTATTTATTTTACCAAAAGTTAGTAAATTATTATCCATAATATTTATTTATTTACTTAACTAAGTTATTAAACTAATTAATTATTTAATTTATGAACAAAGTGTTTGTCTTTCTCTCTCCCTTTTTAAGACTATCAACGGATTAGTTCTTATGTCGGATAGGCTATACATGTCTTGTCCCAATAATAACTGAAATTTTATTTTTTTATTTTACTAAATTAAATTATTCATTATTTGTTCTAATAGATTAAATAAGTTATTTCTCTCTCTCTCTCTCTCTCTCTTTAGGGAACCATTTCATTGGTTGGGCCAAGTCTATGCCCGACCATCATATAAGCCTCAAATTGTGATAAAGAAATTTTTATTCTTTGTTTCTCTAATCTCTCTTTCATATTTGTTGTTGAACATGTAACTATTTATAATGGTGCCATTATTAAACAACTAACTTTCTTACCGCTTCGTGTATAATATTTAGGGTTTTCAATTAGTGGGGTAGCTTGGTTATTTATTTATTTTATTAAATCAAAGTATTCATTTATTTACTCTTTCATTTTCTTGACAATTTATTTATATATTTAATTTAGTAAACTAAAAATTTTATTTATTTAATTTACTAAACTATTTAATTTTATTAACTTATTATTTCCCTCTCTCTATCCCTCACCAAGTCCAATATTGAGGGTTGTCAACGGGTTGGGTTTGGATTTAGATAGCTCAGATACTTATTTATTTATTATTTCACTAAATTAATTAAGTTGTTATCTATACATTTTATTTATTTAATTTAATAAATTAATTATATTTAGTAAGAAAATTTTTTCTCCCTCTAAAGAACCTAAGTTTTAGGGTTATCAGCAAGCTATCGATACAAAATTATTCATTTATTTGTTTTATAAAAATAAATAAATTATTATCCATAGATTTCTATTTATTTCATTTACTTATTCAAGTAACTAATAATTTATTTAACTAATAAGGTATTTCACTTTCTCTTGCCAAGCCTAATATTTAGTGCTATCAATAGCTTAAGTCTCAGTTGGGATTAAACCTATTCCTGGGCTGAGCGAAGTTCGGTTTGGGCTTAGCCTTTATATCCGCAGAACATATTAAAGCCCAAGTTTGAGCCCGAGCTAACCAACGGGCCTAGATCTTGAGCATCTTGATTTTATTTTATTTATTTATTTTACTAAATTATTTAATTTTATTAGCAAATCATTTCCCTCCCTCTCTTTCTGCCCTGAGTCTAATATTTAGGGTTGTCAATGAGTCGGGTTTGGTTCTAGATTGCTTGGATATTTATTTATTTTATTAAATTAAATTATTCATTTATTTATTTTACAAAATTGAGTAAATTATTATCCATAGATTTATATTATTCAATTAATTTATAATTTATTAATAGGTTAGTGTCTAGGTTGGGAATAAACCTATTCACGGGTTTGGTAAGGTTCGGGTTGGGCTTCATCCTTATATCAACATAACATATTTAAGCCCAAGTTCAATGTCGCATCAATCGAGCCTAGATCTTGTGTCTAGCCCAACTAGGAAGTTATTATTCTTTGCTACTCTATCATTTTGTCATCAAATTGTTTTTTAACAAATTATTTCCCTCTCGCTCCCTCCTTGAGTCCAATATTTAGGGATGGCAATGAGTTCGGTTTGGTTTTAGATAGAAAGGAAATTTATTTATTTTTTACTTTCTTAAATTAATTTAATTATATTGATTTAGTTTAATGAATTCTTCAATTAATGAATAGTTTATTTTACTAACGAATTATTTTTTCTCTCCCTAGAGCCTAAATTTTAGGGCTATCAACGAGTTGGGTCTTGTTTGGGATAGCTTGTACCTGTCCTGCTCGAATAATAAATGAAATTTTATTTATTTATTTTAGTAAATTATTATACATAAAATTTTAATTATTTGATTTGAACCGATGGTCAATAATAAATGAATATTTATTTATTTTTTAAATAAATTATTGATGTATTTATTTTATAAGATTAGGTAAATTATTATCCATAGATTTATTTTTATTTAATTTACTAAATTATTCAAGTAATTATTAATTAATTTAACTAATAAGTTTTCTCACCATCTCTCCCGAAGGCTAATATTTAAGGGCCATCAATAGGTTAGGCCTTTGTTGGGATTAAACCTATTCACGGGCTGACCAGGTTTGGATTGGGCTTTGTCTTTATATCAACAGAACAGACTCAAACCCAAGTCAGAGCCTGGGTTGACCATCCGGCCTACATCTTGAGCCTAAACCCGACCTTCATTTAAAGCCCAAAGCGTGGTTGGAAAATTTTTATTCTTTGTTTCTCTCTCATTTTCTAGTAATCTCTCTTTCATATTTGTTGTTAAACATGTAATTATTTACAATGATGCCATTAGTAAACCGCTAACTACTCTATCTTATTTTAATAAGTTAAAAGATTTTGTTGATTTTATTTACTAGATTATTTCATTACTTCTCTCTCTTTTTTATTGCTTCGTGTCTAATATTTAGGGTTTTCAATGGGTGGGGTAGTTTGGATATTTATTTATATTAAATTAAATTATTCATTTATTTATTTGACAAAATTAATTAAATTATACATAAGGAAATTCTTTTTTATCTCATTTCCTTTTCTAATTATTTATATATTTATGTTATTAAGTTAAAAGTATTTATTGAATTTACTAAATTATTACTTTTATTGACAAATTCTCTCTCTCTCCCTCTCTCTCTTCGAGTTAGATATTTAGGGTTGTCAATGAGTTGGATTTAGATTTAGATAGTTGGTAAATTATAGCTTTTATTTATTTACTTAACTAAATTATGCAACTAATTAATGATTTAAATTATGAACAAATTATTTCTCTATCTCTCTCTCTTTATAAAATGGATTAGTTTTGGTGTCAGATAGGCTATACATGTCTTGTTCCAATAATAACTGAAAATTTATTTCTTTATTTATTTGTTTTAATAGATTAAATAAATTACTCTCCATAAATTATTATTTAAGCTTGACCAATATTTACGGTTGTCAATGGTTCGGGTTTGGTTCTGGATTGCTTGGACTAGTCTTGCACCAATAATAAATGAATATTTATTTGTTTATTTTATTAAAGTTAATTATTGATTGATTTATCTATTTACAAAATTAAGTAAATTATTATACATAGACTTCTATTTACTTAATTTACTGAATCCTAACAAATTCTTTTTCTCACTCCCCAAAACTTATTAGGGTAATCGATAAATTTATTTATTTTACTAAACCAAATTAATTATTTTTCTCTTTTTTACCGCTTTGTGTCTAATATTTAGGGTTTTCTTATTTATTTGAACAAATTAATTAAGTTATTATCCATGAGGATATTCTTTTTTCAATCTCTTTATTTATATTCTCTCTCTCTCTCACCCCTCCCCGAGCCTAATATTTATAGCTCTCAATTGGATAGGTATCAGTTGGGATTAAACCTTTTTTATTGGTTGGGCAATGTTCAGGCTGGGCTTTGCCTTTATATCAATAAATGAATTGTAATTACAATTGAAATGATCAATAAAAAAAAGGTCCCTTTTTGAGCCTGTGCTCGGCCATCATATAAAGCTCGGATTGCGAAAAGCAAATTTTTATTCTTTGTTTCTCTCTCATTTTCTAGTAATCTCTTTTCAAAAAACATGTAACTATTTACCCATCATACAAGGGAACCATTGGCCTAACCTCCCTCAATCGTGCAATCTCTCTCTCTCTAGGTGAGTTAGCTTGTTATTTTTGCCTCTATTCTAGAGCTTATTAGTTTTTTTAAATAATTACTTTCCAATATCTGTATAGTGTGCTACTGTATGTAACTAGCAGAAGTGGTTTCTGACCATAATTACTCACTTTGTGTTAAAAATTGAGCCTAATGCTGGTTCTGTGAGATAATAGCTGCTATCGATCCATATGATTTATTTCTCTCTCTCTCTCTCTGTCTCTCCCCCCAATAATATTTATAGCTATCAATTGGATAGGTAATGGTTGGTCAGGCCATGTACAGGCCGGGTTTGCCTTTATATCAATAAAACTAATTGAAGCCGAAGTCTAAGCACGGGCCAACTATCAGGCCTAGATTTTGAGCTCATGCCCGACCATCATATAATGCTTGGATTGTGAATAGGAAATTTATTACTTTTGTTAAAAAATTATTTCTCTCTCTCTCTCTCCCTCTCCCTCTTCGAGTTAGATACAGGGTTGTCAGTGGGTTGGGTTTAGATCTAGATAGCTTACCAAATTTTAGTAAATTCTTATCCCTAGATTTTATGTATTTACTTAACTAAATTATTCAACTAATTAATGATTTAAATTTTGAACAAATTATTTCTCTCTATCTCTCTCTCCTTATAAAATGGATTAGTTTTAGTGTCAGACAGGCAGTACATGTCTTGTCCCAATAATAACTGAAATTTTATTTCTTAAATTATTCATTTATTTGTTTTAATAGATTAAATAAATTACTCTCCATAAATTATTATTTTTTTTTAATTCAAGCTATGACCAATATTTACGGTTGTCAATGGTTCGGGTTTGGTTATGGATTGCTTGGACTAGTCTTGCACCAATAATAAGTGAATATTTATTTATTTATTTTATTAGTCAATTATTGATTTATCTATTTACAAAATTAAGTAAATTATTATCCATAGATTTCTATTTACTTAATTTACTTAATTCTTTAATTAATTAATTAATAGTTATTATCCTGACAAATTATTTTTCTCTCCCTGGAACTTATATGTTTGGTCAAGCGTGGGATAAGCTATACCTATTCTGTCCCAGTAATAAATGAAACTTTATTTATTTATTTTACTAATTTCTCTCTTTTATTAAATTAAATTATTCATTTACTTATTTGACAAAATTAATTAAATTATTATCCATGAGGAAATTCTTTTTTCTCTCTCATTTTGTCTCCTAATTATTTATATATTTATGTTATAAAGTTAGAAATATTTATTGAATTTACTAAATTATTACTTTTATTAACAATTTCTCTCTCTCCCTCTCCCTCCTCGAGTTAGATATTTAGGGTTGTCAATGGGATGGGTTTAGATCTAGGTAGCTTGGATATTTATTTATTTTACCAAAGTTTAGTAAATTATTACTTATTTACTTTACTAAATTATTCAACTAATTAATGATTTAAATTATGAGAAAATTATTTCTCTTTCTCTCTCCCTTTATAAAATGGAATTAGTTTTGGTGTCAGATAGGCAGTACATGTCTTGTCCCAATAATAACTAAAATTTTATTTCATTATTTTATTTGTTGCTGGACTAGTCTTGCACCGATATTTATTTATTTTATTAAAGTTAATTATTGATTTCTATATTTACATAATTAAGTAAATTATTATTAATAGAAATTCACTTAATTTACTGAATTCTTTAATTAATAAATTAATCAATCTTTCCCTCTCCCTGGAGCTTATATTTAGGGCAATCAATATGTTTGGTGAGGTGTAGGAGTCCTAGTAATAAATGAAGTTTTATTTATTTATTTTACTAAACCAAATTAATAATTTCTTTATTTAAATAAATATAATAATTATCCATTTATTTATTTGATTCAACCAATTCCCAATAATAAATGAATACTAACTTCTTTCATTAATATAAGTTATTGATTTATTTATTTTACAAAATTAAGTAAATTGTTATTCATAGATTTGTATTTATTGAATTTACTAACTAGTAATTTCTCTCTCTCTCTCTATCTATCTCTATCTCCCCCTCCCCCCGAGCCTAATATTTAGAGCTCTCAATTTGATAGGTATCAGTTGGGATTAAATCTTTTTTTATTGGTCAGGCCACGTTCAAGCCGGACTTTGCCTTTATATCAATAGAACTAAGCCCTGCACATCGTCTTGCACATAAAGATAGGTGATCATCCTTGGTGAAGCTTTGGAAACTTCTAGAACAGTTTTAGAATCTTCTAGAACAGCCTCTTTGTCATGCATTTTCATGATTAAGCCTTGTAAAGCCTCTTTCATCTTCTTTGTCCTTGCCCTAGTCATTGGACAACCGATTCCTTGCAAAGGATCTTGAGAATATTTGGGAATATTAGCTTGAGCCATTTGGCCAGCACCTTGATCTCCATTATTCCCTCCCTCCTTGAAAGGATTCGTCATCGAATTACCTATATCAAACAAAGATAAATCAGCAACATTAAAAGTCGCACTAACATGTCGCTTGCTAGCTTGTAGGCGTTATCATTGATTCTTTCTAAGACTTGAAAATGTCAATCTCCTCTAGGTTGCAATTTTGATTTCCTTTGTGTAGGAAACCTCTCCTTACGCATGTGCATCCAAACCCAATCTCTAGGTTCAAAAACAACATTCAAATGCCCCTTATTAGCTTACTTAGCATATTGCTCATTTTTCCTTTTAATATTACCCGAACCTTGGCATGTAAATCTTTCACAAAATATACTTTTTTCTTACCATCAAGATTAGCATGTTCATTAGTAGGCAAAGGTAAAATATCCACAGGAGTTAAACAATTAAAGCCCTAAACAACTTCAAAAGGTGAAAAAGAAGTAGTAGAATGAATAGACCTGTTATATGCAAACCCTATATGTGGCAAACACTTCTCCCACTGCCTTGCAATCATGACACTCTTAACCTCATTTTTTTTCAGCAAATACACTCATTTCCTTGTTTTTCTCTCCTTTTTGTACACTTTTCTCTCCAATTTTCCTCTCGGCCCCACTTTTTCCACTTGCACTTTTCTTTTCAGTCTTACTTGTTCTCTTTGCTTTTGCTTGTTCACTTTCTTTCTTTTTCTTTTCCTCTTGTTCACACTTCTATTCTTCTCTCATTTTGCACCTAATCTAATCTTCATAACTTGCAAAGGTTTTAAAGGGGTTAGTACAACAATTCAGTTATTCATTACAAAAGAATAACAATTTTTATACCCATCATGTGTAACCTTCCTATCAAACTGCCATGGTCGGCCAAACAATACATGACCAGCATGCATTGGTGTCACATCACATAGAACCTCATCCTCATACTTGCCAATTGAAAAGGAAACCAGAACTTGCTTGATTACCCTCACTTCTCCACATTCATTCAGCCATTGTAATTTGTACGGTTTATGATGCTTTATGGTATGCAAATTCAGCTTATCTACCAACAACGTACTAGCAACATTAGTACAACTTCCACTATCAATAATTATAATACACACCTTATCCTTCACATGGCATCTTGTGTGAAAAATATGCTCACGTTGCTCCTCATCACCATCATCCTTAGGCTGTATACTTAGGGCTCTCCTTGTAACCAGCAAATCACCATGCACGGATTCTGCAACTTCAACATTAGAACAATCCTCCAGTGGTGGCATCTCATCCTCACTTGAGCTAGCACTTTCTATTTCTCCATTCTCCAACACAATCATAACTCTTTTGTTTGGGCATTGAGAAGCAATATGCACGTATCCTTGGCACCTAAAACACTTAACATCACGTGACTAAGAAGAAGTTTTAGTTTCGGTTTTACCTTTATGAACAACAACCGAATCCTTTTGCTTTGCTTCCTCCTTTGGTTTTGAGGCAGCTTTGTTGTCCTTCCAATTAAGTTTCCATGAAGAACCAGATCTGAACCCTTTTGATTTAATTTATTTCTACATTTTAATGGCTTTGTGCAACAGGTCCTCCATCTCCACATAGTGTTGTAAATCAACCACATCAACAATCTCCTTGTTCAAGCCGCCAATAAATCTAGCCATTGTTGCTTCTCGGTCCTCCTCTATATTTGCTCTAATCATGGCTATTTCTATCTCTTTGTAATAGTCATCTACACTCATGGAACCTTGAACCAGCCCTTGCAACTTTCTATGCAAATCTCTATAGTAATGGTTAGGTATAAATCTCTTGCGCATTACCAATTTCATCTCTTCCCATGACTGAATTGGTCTCTCTCCATTACTACGCCTATTGATCACCAATCGATTCCACCATATGCTTGCATAATCTATGAACTCTACTAGTTTTACTTTCTTCTCCTCAGAGTAATTATCAAATACGTGTTCAACCTTTCTTTCCCACTCCAAGTATAGTTCGGGGTCATTCTTTCCTTGAAAGGTCAAAATCTTCATCTTTATGCTGCCCAAATTGCTCTCTCTTTTGGAAACAACCTTCTTGCCTCATTTAGAACTTGATTCCTCCAAATCCGAATCATCTACCTCTTCTTCCTCAAACACACGTCTTCTAGTGGACTTAAAAATATATGGGGATTGCAAATCATCCAGCCTCACATTCAACTTTCTAAATTGTTCATTAAGATCCCTCATGAACAATTTCATGTCAATCTCTTGCGGTTCTCCTTCACTACTCATGTTTATAACCTGCAAAAACTCATTAGAAATAAAAGAAATTTTGTTCTTCACACACTCCCTCACGTGCTTGCACTCAAATCAGATTGTTATCACTCGTGTTTCACACTATTTGACTTTTTTCAATGCTGATCTCACCTCTCTTTGCCTTTTACCACTCAAGCCAGCCCCCTTTATGTTCTTAACAGAATCAAGATCAACAAATCTCAAGGAGCAATCGGTTAGATGGTGCCAAATCTCAAAATCAGAACTTTAAAAACTTAGTTGAGGCAAATGGTAGAAATAAGGAAGAAAAAAATCAATTATAGGAGCCAAGAAAGTAAAAAAACTTCAAAAGGAATCAAAAGGCATGCAAAAGAAATCACTAGAATACAACTAATTCATGAGAAAAGCAAAATGACACAAAACAACCTTGCACAATTGAACCCGAATAGAATAAATAAAATATGGAGTACGAAATCCCGAACTAGTCAACTAGTCAAATCCCAAAAGGAAAAGGAGATCTTGTTATTACTTATTTGAATAGGAATATGATCTTGCAATTCAAGAAATCCCGTTTGTGCTGGGAAAATGATTAAAAAATCAGATATGCACTCTTAATGAGTAGCACAGAACAGATTGCACACGGATCAAACAATGCAATCTAACTCCTCCTTCATCTTCTCTTTTTTTTTCAAATTGGATGTTCTTTTGTCTCTTTTTTTTTCTTTTTTTTGCTCAAAATAAACACACAAAACATAATTGAATCTATTCAAAAACACAAAGAAGCTGAATGGAAAAATTCAAAAAAAATATGCAAGGACAACACAAGAAACGCGCAAAAATCAAAGAAAAACACAAAACAAGGATAAGCAAAGGATAAGTAACATATTTCTAGAACCAAGGCTCTGATACCAAATGATAAGAACCCACTAGATAACCTGCTCTAGGAACTCTTGAATCAAGTTGTTATGCACACCTAGAAGCTAGAAAACAACTTGTAGTTGATCAGATTAGAACCTTAAGGAAACTAAGTCCTTAAAGAATCCAATCTTGAAGATGCTACAAAGGTTGATCACTCCCTTGATAAGTCAACATATTGTATTCTACCAAGAAAACAAGAAGGCAAAATTAGGCTTGCTGAAAATACCTCTATATTATTGATGATCTCGTTTTACATAGTTGTAGTCTTTATATAGACATCTAAACATCATTATCTTATAAGAAAACTCCTAATCTTATAAGGAAACTCCTAAGTAATGAGGATCCCTTTAATTTATGAAACAAATCTATCTTGAAATAGGAATTCTTCTAAAAGACTACAACTAATGACAATTAAGCATAGAAAAAGTCAAAGTAAAACAAAACAAGACAAAAACAAACCCAACAAGACAAAACAATCCCATCAAATAAAACAAGACAAAAACAAGCCCAACAAGATAAAACAAGCCCATCAATACATCTTAGCATGCGGATTGGGCTTTTTCTTATCATGTCCATGCGCCTTGCTCTTATGTCATGGATTCCAAGCTTTGTTCTTCAAGATCTAAGCCTTACACATTATCTTGCACATAAAGATAGGTGATCATCCTTGGTGAAGCTTTGGAAACTTTTAGAACAGTTTTAGAATCTTCTAGAATAGCTCATTTGTCATGCACTTCCATTATTAAGCCTTGTAAAGCCTCTTTCATCCTCTTTGTCATTGCCCTAGTCATTGGACCACCGATTCCTTACAAAGGATCTTGAGAATATTTGGTAATATTAGCTTGAGCCATTTGGCCAGCGCCTTGATTTCCATTACATAGAGACATAACTTGACATAAATCACATCAACCAATAAGTACCGAGCTTATTACCCCCCTAAAGTTATGTCTTGTGCCAAACAGAACCTATAGGAACTGATTTAGGCTAGTCCACTCTATCGATGTAAACGTCCTTGTGCCAAACCAACTAACCTAAGCATCTAAGGATCAAAAAAAAAGTTTTCATATTTCATAGCCAAATATTTCAAAGTGAGGAAAGTCTTCAAAAACCCTAATGAATAATACATTAAATTATTAGTGCCAAACTACAAACAACGATCATTCTTAGCATCTTAAAGCAATCCACCCAATAGAGTTTGTTAGAACAAAACACTAACAAAAGCCAACATGGCCAACCTAAATTGGAACCAACACAACCATTTCATATCGGCCAAAACTATCATTCTGTAACCAATAAATAGAATCATAGGAAGAAGTAATCCACTTTATTTAAAAAATCCAACCGAAGCTATAGATAGCTTCCCAGAATGATGCCATCAAAGAAAACTGTAGTTGAAATCAATCCAAACAATCCAAGACTATGCAAACCGACCTAATCTATCAATTCAAAAACTAAACTAGAGTCAACCCACACGAAAAAAGATGGAGACAATTTTAGATTATTCCCTTTCTAACCAACTAACACTGATGCAAATGAATCAAACTCAACATAGAGAAAACCATCTGGTAGCGATCAAATATAGCAAAGATTAATCAAACTCATTCTTCCAACTCCTATGAAAATGAGTATAACAAAACCTAGGTAGAAACAACTACAGATTATCCAAAACTAACCAAGTTGTGGCAAACCAATCAAACATCAATCAAATCAATAGCCACTAACAAAGCATATTAGCAAAACAAAATCCACTTATTAACAGAAGCGAACTCGGCATACCTAATTAAACTAGGATATCAAGTAAACTCCTCTATAAAATATAACCAGAACTAACTCATTGGAAAATAAAACAAATAAACGTTGATCAATCCAAACAATCCCGTCCAAACAATCTAAAAGAAAACAAAGAAGAAACTTGACTTAATCAATTTAACCCACAAGAATAGAGCTTATTACAACTCTAATCACACTATTCTTAATTAAACAAACCCTCTATAACTTGTACTACAGGCCAGATGATTTACCAATTCTAAGTTAAACAAAACCAACATATTTAGAGAAGTTGGGAAATCAACTCAACTCCATTAAAAAGTGAAACATTTCCTACTCAAATAAACAATGACCAATCCAAACAAACCCATTTAAAAAACATAAAAAACATAAAGACCAAAAATTAACGAGCTTATTACAACGAACCCTTTATATCTCTCTAAATAAGCTAAATCTACTCACTCAGACTTATAAGTGCCAAACAGAACCTAATAGAACCGATTCGAGCTAACAAATAACAAATTAAACTATTAGTGCCATACTAGAAACAGCGATCACTCTCAGCATTTCAAAACAATCCACCCAATAGAGTTTGTCATGGCCAACCCAAATTGGAACCAACACAACCATTTCATGTCGGCCGAAACTACCATTCTGTAACCAATAAAACTGAAGCATAGGAAAAAATAATCCACTTTATTTAAAATATCCAATCAAATATATCGATAGCATCCAAAAATGATGTCATCAAAGAAAAGTGTAGCTGAAATCAATCCAAACAATCCAAGACTATCCAAACCGACCTAATCTATCAAGTCAAAAACTAAACTATAGTCATCCCACAAGAAACAAGATGCAGACAATTTTAGGTTATTCCCTTTCTGACCAACCAACTCTGATGCAAATGTATCAAACTCAACATAGAGAAAACCATCTGGTAGAGATCGAATATAGCTAAATTTAATCAAACTCATTTTTCAAACTCTTGTAAAACCGAGTCAAGCCAAACCTAGGTATAAGCAACTACAGATTATCCAAATCTAACCAAGCCGTGTCAAACCAATCAAACATCAATCAAATCAATAGCCACTATCAAAACATATTAGCAAAACAAAATCTTTTTACTAAAAGAAATGAACCCAGCGTACCTAAATAAAGTAGGAAATCAGGTTAACTCCTTAATAAAATATAACTAGACCAAGTTGCCGAAAAATAAAAAAATAAACGTTGATCAACCCAAATAGTCCCGTCCAAACAATCTAAAAGAAAACAAAGAAGAAACTTGACTTAATCAATTTAACCCACAAGAATATAGCTTATTATAACTCTAATCACATAATTCTTAATTAAACAAACCCACTGTAACTTATACCATAGGTCGGATAATCTCCCAAATCTAAGTTAAACAAAACCAACTTATTCAGAGAAGTTGCAAAATCAACTCAACTCCATCAAAAAGTGAAACCATACCTACTCAAACCAAAACAAAGCAAATAAACAACGACCAATCCAAACAAGCCCATTTAAATGACGTAAAAAAACCTAGAGATATAACTTGACATAAATCACTTCAACCAATAAGTACCGAGCTTATTACCCCCTAAAGTCATCATTTTCACTTAGGCCAACCCTTTATATCCATCTAAATAAGCTAAATCCACTCACCCAGACATATAAGTGGCAAACAGAACCTATAGGAGATGATTCATGCTAATTCACTTTGGCGATGTAAACGTCCTTGTGAAAAAGCAACAACTAACCTATAGGAACTGACATAAACTTTTAAGGATCAAAAAAGAAGTTTTCGTATTTCTTAGCCAAATATTTCAAAGCACTAACAATATCACAATCAGAAAAGTCTTCAAAAGCACTAATGATAAGAACCCACTAGACGACCTACTTTAGGAACTCTTGAATCAAGTTGATATGCGCACCCGGAAGCTAGAATACAAGTTGTAGTTGATTAGATTAGAACCATCTATTTCTAACTCCACTAGAAGACATGTGTTTGAGGAAGAAGAGGAAGAAGAGGAAGATGATTCGGATTTGGAGGAATCAAGTTCTAAATGAGGCAAGAAGGTTGTTTCCAAAAGAGATATAAATTTGGGCAGCATAAAGATGAAGATTCTGACCTTTCAAGGAAATAATGATCCCAAACTATACTTGGAGTGGGAAAAAAAGGTTGAGCACGTATTTGATTGCCATTATTACTCCGAGGAGAAGAAAGTAAAACTAGTAGCCGTGGATTTCATAGATTATGCAAGCATATGGTGGGATCAATTGGTGATCAATAGGCGTAGGAATGGAGGGAGGCCAATTCGGTCATGGGAAGAGATAAAATTAGTAATGCGTAAGAGATTTATACCTGTCCATTACTATAGAGATTTGCATAGAAAGTTACAAGGGCTGGTTAAGGTTCCATGAGTATAGAGGACTATTACAAAGAGTTGGAGACAGCCATGATTAGAGCAAACATAGAGGAGGACCGAGAAGTAACAATGGCTAGATTTATTGGTGGCTTAAACAAGGAGATTGCTGATGTGGTGGATTTACAACACTATGTGGAGATGGAATAGCTGTTGCACAAAGCCATTAAAGTGGAGAAGCAAATAAAATCAAAAGGGTTCAGATCTGGTTTTTCATGGAAACCTAATTGGAAGAAAGCAAAGCTGCCTAAAAAAGAAAAGAGGAAGCAAAGAAGAAGGATTCGGTTGTTGTTCATAAAGGTAAAACCGAAACTAAAACTTCTTCTAAGTCACGTGATGTTAAGTGTTTTAGGTGCCAAGGATTCAAGCATATTGCTTCTCAATGCCCAAACAAAAAAGTTATGATTGTGTTGGAGAATGGAAAAATAGAAAGTGCTAGCTCAAGTGAGGGTGAGATGCCACCATTGGAGGATTGTTTAGATGTTGAAGTTGCAAAACCCGTTCATGGTGATTTGTTGGTTACAAGGAGAGCCCTAAGTATACAGCCTAAGGATGATGGTGATAAGGAGCAACGTGAGCATATTTTTCACACAAGATGCTATGTGAAGTTAAGGTATGTACTATGATTATTGATAGTGGAAGTTGTACTAATGTTGCTAGTACGTTGTTGGTAGATAAGCTGAATTTGCATACCATAAAGTATCCTAAACCGTACAATCTGCAATGGCTGAATGAATGTGGAGAAGTGAGGGCAACCAAACAAGTTCTGGTTTCCTTTTCAATTGGCAAGTATGAGGATGAGGTTCTATGTGATGTGGCACCAATGCATGCTGGTCATATATTGTTTGGTCGACCACAGCATTTTGATAGGAATGTTACACATGATGGTTATAAAAACCATTATTCTTTTGTAATGGATAATTGAATTGTTGTACTAACCCCTCTCAAACCTTTGCAAGCTTATGAAGATTAGATTAGGATAGCAAGAGATTGCAAAATGAGAGAAGAACAAAAGTGTGAGCGAGAGGAAAAGAAAAAAGAAAGAAACTAAACAAGCAAAAGCAAAGAGAGCAAGTGAGACCGAGAGGAAAGGTGCAAGTGGAAAGAGTGAGGCTGAGAGAAAAATTGGGGAGAAAAGTATACAAAAATGAGAGAAAAGCAAGGGAATGAGTGAAAAAAATGAGGTTAAGAGTGTCGTGGTTGCAAGGCAGCAACTACTTGTACTTATGTACAAGGTTTGCCTAGTGTTGTGTCTTTGTTATAGGAGTTTGAGGACCTATTTCCCGAGGATATTCCCCATGGATTACCTCTCTTAAGAGGTATTGAGCATCAAATAGACTTCATACCCGGTTCTGCCATACCAAATCGACCTGCTTATAAAGCTAATCCCAATGAAACAAATGAGATAAAAAGGCAAGTGGATGAGTTGGTGCAAAAGGGTTTTATAAGGGAGAGTCTTAGCCCATGTTCGGTTCTTGTCATCTTAGTCCAAAGAAAGATGGAACACGGTGTATATGTGTGGACTACCGAGCCATTAACAAAATAACAGTTAAGTATAGACATCCTATATCCAAATTAGATGATATGCTTGATGAATTGCATGGCTCTTGTTTATTTTCTAAAATTGATTTAAAGAATGACTATTATCAAATTCACATGAAAGAGGGAGATGAATGGAAGACAACATTTAAAACTAAATATGGATTGTATGAGTGGTTAGTAATGCACTTTTGTTTAACTAATGCACGTAGTACACTCATGAGGTTAATGAATCATAGAAAGGAAAATGTTGCAACACGTATTGCCGACTTGTTCTTTAAAGAAGTGGTACTAGGTCGAATCCCACAGTAAAATATTTGTAGTAAAAGTGGTACTAGGTCGAATCCCACAGGGAGCAAATCAGTAATCTCTTAGCTGAATGGATAAAGTATTTGTGTGGGAAAAATTAATAAATAAAATTAAAAGAATAACAAACTAAGCAAACAAGAGAAAATTAGTCTTACCGAATTCTGGTTCAAGGGTTCGAGTTGAATCGATTGGCCATCGATTCTAAGTACATTTCAGCATTCTTGCAATTCAAGCATTTAACCTTAGATTTATTAGGATAGCCATAATAAACCTTGTGTTTTCCTAATTCAGTTGACCAAACCCAGCATTCGATCAATACTTATCACCACTCAACTGGGTACGATAGCGTTCCATGTTAAGCAATGATAGCATCAAGATTTGTGAAAATAGTTAAACCAAAATAACAATAATTGAGATAGCTGCAATTATTGAATTTTGTTCCATCGATTCCTTTAGGTTGAACCATGATAAAGCATTGGTCAAAGGCTGTCACAAACAATTAACTGAAAAAGATATCAACCTAATTGCTACTTGTACCATTATTCGTGACAATTACGGATCACCGAAATCATGGACAACAATAGGAAAATCAACATTAATTCAGTTTATCAAACTAATTAACATCAGCATCCAATAAAAATATGCACAAGAATCAATGGATACTTGAATTAGAAATCAATAAAATAAAGTAACTACAGAACCTCACAATGACACAATCGAACCTCCCCCCTTGAACCAAAAAAAAGAAGCTTAGCTACTCATGATCTGCGCAATATCCATGCCTTTCTTCTTCATAGCCGAACTGCTTCCTTGATCTTCTTGGCCTCTTGATGATCTCTTGGATCTTGGAATGGGTGATGCTAGAGCTGGTTCGCCCCCCTCTTTATATAGCCAAAGGAGAGGGCCATTTTCCAACTCCTTCTAGGAGATCATCTTATCTTTAGGGAGTCTTGATCTTCTTTGAACTAATCCTATCCTATCTCTTATCCAATCCCCAACCTTCTTATCCTTATAGGATTACATTCAAAGTTTAGATCTAATAAGACTCTTTCCATCTTGGGAGATTACATTTGAATTAGGACTCTAGACTCTTGCATCCGAGTTGGGCTTCTCTGCTACTTGGGCTGCTTCCAGGTTCTTCTACGAGTTGGGCTTCAGTTGTTAAATGGGCCTGGCTGCGAACTTCCTCCGACTTCAGGCCCAGTTTCGTACTCGATGCGGATCAAATCAGTCAAAATCCAAAACACGAAAGTTGTGGGCCTTTCTTTCTTCTTTCTAATGCTTCTTGAATTGCCCAATTTGGAGTCCGGAATTGTGAATTAGGCCCAGATCATTGACTGTCGCTGAAACTGTGCAAAATCACCCGAATTTGCCTGTTTCCTTCCAATTGCCTTCTTTATTGCCCTGAATCGAAATACAAGAGTAATGAGTGCATTTAAGTGCTAAGGTAGTATAAAAGGATGAAATTAGGGGACAAAAATAGGGTTCTTTTCAGTCTTATCAATTACCTCTCTTAAGAGGTATTGAGCATCAAATAGACTTCATACCCGGTTCTGCCATTCCAAATCGACCTGCTTATAAAGCTAATCCCGATGAAACAAATGAGATACAAAGGCAAGTGGATGAGTTGGTGCAAAAGGGTTTTGTAAGGGAGAGTCTTAGCCCATGTTCGGTTCTTGTCATCTTAGTCCCAAAGAAAGATGGAACACGGCGTATCTGTATGGACTGCCGAGCCATTAACAAAATAACAGTTAAGTATAGACATCCTATATTTAGATTAGATGATATGCTTGATGAATTGCATGGCTCTTGTTTGTTTTCTAAAATTGATTTAAAGAATGACTATTATCAAATTCACATGAAAGAGGGAGATGAATGGAAGACAATATTTAAAACTAAATATGGATTGTATGAGTGGTTAGTAATGCATTTTTGTTTAACTAATGCACGTAGTACACTCATGAGGTTAATGAATCATGGAAAGGAAAATGTTGCAACACGTAATGCCAACTTGTTCTTTAAAGAAGTTGTTTGTTTGCATGGTTTGCCTAAGACAATTGTTAGTGATAGAGATGTTAAGTTCTTAAATCATTTTTGGCGCACTTTATGGAATAAATTAAGAACTAAACTCATGTTTTCTACTGTTGCACATCCTCAAACGGATGGTCAAATTGAAGTAGTCAATAGGACACTCACTACTTTGTTGCATACTATCATTCAAAAGAACTTAAGGCAGTGGGAGATGTGTTTGCCACATGTTGAGTTTGCATATAACAGGTCTGTTCATTCTACTACTTATTTTTCACCTTTTGAAGTTGTTTATGGCTTTAATCCTTTAACTCCTGTGGATATTTTACCTTTGCCTACTAATGAACATGCTAATCTTAATGGTCAGAAAAAAGGCAGTTTTTGTGAAGGATTTACATGCCAAGGTTCGGGCTAACATTGAAAGAAAAAATGAGCAATATGCTAAGCTAGCTAATAAGCGACGTTTGAAGGTTGTTTTTGAACCTGACGATTGGGTTTGGGTGCACATGCATTAGGAGAGGTTTCCTACAAAAAGAAAATCAAAATTGTAGCCTAGAGGAGATGGACCTTTTCAAGTCTTAGAAAGAATCAATGATAATGCCTACAAGCTAGATTTGCCAAGCAGCTATGGTAATGTTAGTGCAACTTTTAATGTTGCTGATTTATCTTTGTTTGACGTAGGTGATTCGAGGATGAATTCTTTCAAGGAGGGAGGGAATAATGGAGATCGATGTACTAGACAAATCCTCTTTGTCCTTGCCATAGTCATAGAAGTGTATGACAAAGAGACTGTTCTAGAAGATTCTAAGACTGTTCTACAAGTTTCCAAAGATTCACCAAGGATAATCATCTATCTTTATGGGCAAAACGATGTGAAAGGGTTAGATCTTGAAGAACAAAGCTTGGGATCCATGACATAAGGCCAAGGCGCATGGACATGATAAGAAAAGGCTCAATCCGCATGTTAAGATGTAGGATAATCATCTATCTTTATGGGCAAAACGATGTGAAAGGGTTAGATCTTGAAGAACAAAGCTTGGGATCCATGACATAAGACCAAGGCGCATGGACATGATAAGAAAAGGCTCAATCCGCATGTTAAGATGTATTGATAGGTTTGTTTTTGTCTTGTTTTGTTTTACTTTGAATTTTCTATGCTTAGTTGTCATTAGTTGTAGTCGTTTAGAAGGATTCCTATTTCAAGGCATATTTTTTTCCTAAATTAAAGGAATCCTATAGTTAGGAGTTTCCTTATAAGATAATGATGTTTACATGCCTATATAAAGGCTACAACTATGTAAAATGAGATCATAAAAAATATAGAGGTATTTTCAGCAACTTTAGCTTTGCCTTCTTGTGTTATTGGTAGAATATAATATCTAGACTTATCAAGAGAGTGATTAACCTTTGTGGCATCTTCAAAATTGGATTTTTTAAGGACTTAGTTTCCTTAAGGTTTTAATCTGATAAACTACAACTTGCTTTCTAGCTTTTTGGGTGCACATAATAAATTGATTCAATATTTCCTAAAGCAAATTGTCTGGTGGGTTCTTATTAGAATAATGGAGATCGAAGTGTTGGCCAAATGGTTCAAGCTAATATTCCCAAATATTCTCAAGATCCTTTGCAAGGAATTGGTGGTTCAATGACTAGGGCAAGGATAAAGAGGATGAAAGAGGCTTTACAAGACTTAATCATGGAAGTGCATGACAAAGAGGTTGTTCTACAAGATTCTAAGACTGTTCTAAAAGTTCCCAAAGATTCACCAAGGATAATCACCTATCTTTATGCACAAAATGATGTACAAGGCTTAGATCTTGAAGAACAAAGTTTGGGATCCATGACATAAGACCAAAGCACATGGACATGATAAGAAAAGGCCCAATCCGCATGTTAAGATGTATTGATGGGCTTGTTTTTGTCTTGTTTTGTTTTTCTTTGACTTTTCTATGCTTAATTGTCATTAGTTGTAGTCTTTTAGAATGATTCCTATTTTAAGGCAGATTTGTTTCCTAAATTAAAGGGATCCTCATTAGTTAGGAGATTCCTTATAAGATAATGATGTTTACATGCCTATATAAAGGCTACAACTATGTAAAATGAGATCATCAATAAAATAGAGGTATTTTCAGCAAACTTAGTTTTGCCTTATTGTGTTCTTGGTAGAAAACAATATCTTGACTTACCAAGGGAGTGATCAACTTTTGTGGCATCTTCAAGATTGGATTTTTTAAGGACTTAGTTTCCTTAAGGTTCTTATCTAATTAACTACAACTTGTTTTCTAGCTTCTGGGTGTGCATAACAACTTGATTCAAGAGTTCATAGAGCAGGTCATCTAGTGGGTTTTTATCATAAAATAAAACCGGAGATACTCATAGGAAAATAAAACCAATAAAAGTAGATTAATCCAAACAATCCCATCTAAACAATTTAAAACAATGCAAAGAAAAACCTTGACTCAATCAATTTAACCCAAAACAACGGAGATTATTACAACTTTAATCACATTATTGTTAATTAAACGAACCCACTATAACTTATACCACAGGCCAGATAATCTTGCAATTCTAAGTTAAACAATACTAACATATTTAGAGAAGTTAGGAAATCCTCACAATTCCATCAAAAAGTGAAGCTTTACCCACTCAAATCAAAACAAAGCAATGAAACAACAACCATTCCAAACAAACCCATTTAAAGAATGTAAAAAAAACACAGAGAGATAATTTGACATAAATCACGTCAGCCAATAATTATTGAGTATATTACCCTCTAAAGTCACCATTTTCACTTATACGAACACTTTGTATCTCACTTGATAACCTAAATGCACTCACTCAGACATACAAGTGCCAAATAGAACCTATAGGAACCGATTCTACCTAATCCAGATTGGCCATGTAAATGTCCTTGTGCAACTAACCTATAATTTTAAGGATCAAAAAATAAATTTTCGTATTTCATAGCCAAATGTTCATAACACAAACAATTTCATAATCATAAAAATCTTCGAAAACCCTAACGAATAACACATTAAACTATTAGTGCCAAACTATAATCTGCGATCCCACTCAGCCTCTTAAAACATTCCACCCAATACAGTCTTTTACAATAGATTACTAACCAAATCAAACATGGCCAACCCATATTGGAACCAACACAACCATGCGATCTCGGCCGAAACTATCATTCCGTAATCTATATAACAAAAGCATAGGAAGAAATAATCCAGTTTAATTAAAAAATCTAACCAAAGCTATCTATTTCTTGACAGAACGATGTCATCAAGGAAAACCATAGCTGAAATCAATCCAAACAATCCAAGACTCTCCATACCGACCTAATCTATCAAGTCAAAGCTAAATTAATGTCATCCCACCCGAAACATGATAAGGACAATTTTAAATTATTCACTTTCTAACCAACCAACCCTGGTGCAAATGAATCTAACTCAACATGGAGAAAACAGTCTGGTAGATATCGAATAGCTAAGCTTAATCAAACCCATTCTTTCAAATCCTGTGAAACTGAGTCTACCCAAACCTAGGTAGAAGCAACTACACATTATCCAAAACTAACCAACCCGTGGCAAACCAATCAAACATCAATCAATTCTATACCCACTAACAAATATTATTAGCACAATAAAATCACCTTTCTAACAGAAATGAACCCGACATACCTAAATTAAGTAGAGAATCAACTCAACTCCTTTATAAAATAAACCTGAGTTGTTCACAAGAAAATAAAACCAATAAACGTAGATCAATCCAGACAGTCCCGTCGAAACAATTTAATACAATACAAAGAAAAAACTTGACTTAATCAACTCAACCTACAAGAGCAGAGCTTATTAAAACTCTAATCACACTATTTTCAATTAAACAAACCTAGTATAACGTTTTCCACATGCTGGATAATCTCATAATTCTACGTTAAACAAAACCAACATATTTAGAAAAGTTGGGAAATCAATTCAACACTCTCAAAAAGTGAAACCTGACCTACTCAAATCAAAACAATGCAAATAAACAATGACCAATCCAAACAAACCCATTTGAACAATGTGAAAAAACTCAGAGAGAACTTAACATAAATCACATCAACAATGTGAAAAACCTAGTTTTTGATGTGATTTATGTCAAGTTAACAGTATGTGTTTTTTTAGGTTGTTTAAATGGGTTTGTTTGGTTTGGTCGTTGTTTATTTGGTTTGTTTTGATTTCGTTAGGTAAGGTTTCACTTTTTGATGTAGTTGAGTTGATTTCCCAGCTTCTCTAAACATGTTGTTTTGTTTAACTTAGAATTGCGAGATTATCCTGCCTGTGGTATAAGTTATAGTTGGTTTCTTAAATTGAGCATAGTGTGAATAAAATTGTTGTAAGCATAGTGTCAAGTTTATTCTTTGTATTGTTTCACATTGTATACATGAGACTGTTTTGATTGTTATACGCTTATTTGTTTTATTTTTCTTTGAGTATGTCGGGTTTCGTTTTATAAAGGAGTTGAGTTGATTTTCTACTTTATTTAGGTTTGCCGGGTTCATTTCTGTTAGTAAGGGGATTTTCTTGTGCTAATAAATTTTGTTAGTGGGATTAGATTTCATTGGTATTTGATTGGATCGCCACGACTTGGTAAGTTTTGGATAATGTGTAGTTGCTTCTACTTAGGTTTGGCTAGACTCAGTTTCATAGGATTTGAAAGAATGGGTTTGATTAAGCTTAACTATATTTGATCTCTACCAGATGGTTTCCTCTATGCTGAGTTGGATTCATTTGCAACAAGGGTGGTTGGTTAGAAACCGAATAATCTAAAATCGTCTGCATCTTGTTTCGGGTGGTTTGGCTTTATTGAGCTTTGACATGATAGATTAGGTCAGTTTGGATAGTCTTATATTGTTTGGATTGATTTCAGCTACGGTTTCCTTTGATGGCATCATTTTGCCAAGCTTTGATAGCTTTGATAGCTTTTGATAGCTTCTTTAACTATTAGTTACAGAATGATAGTTTCGGCCGACATCACATGGTTTTGTTGGTTCCAATTTGGGTTCGCCATGTTGGCCTTGGTTAGTGCTCTATTGTAAAAGACTCTATTGGGTGGATTGTTTTAAGATGCTGAGAATGATTGCAGTTTATGATTTGGCACTAATAGTTTAATGTGTTATTCATTAGGGTTTTCGAATACTTTTCTGATTATAAACTTGTTTGTGCTATAAATATTTGGCTATGAAATATGAAAACTTCTTTTCTGATCCTTAAAAGTATAGTTTAGTTGGTTTGGCACAAGGACGTTTACATGGCCAGAGTGGATTAGCTTGAATTGGTTCCTATAGGTTCTGATTGGCACTTATAAGTCTGTGTGAGTGGAAATGGTGACTTTAGGGGAGTAAAACTCTCGGCACTTTTTGGTTGATGTGATTAATATGAAGTTATTTGTATGTGTTTTTTTACGTTGTTTAAATGGTTTTTTGTGGATTGGTCATTGTTTATTTGCTTTGTCTTTTATTTGAGTCGGTATGGTTTCACTTTTTGATGTGGTTGAGTTGTTTTCCCAACTTCTCTAAATATGCTGGTTTTGTTTATCTTTGAATTGCGAGATTATCCAGCCTGTGGTATAAGCTATAGTGGGTTTGTTTAATTGGGAATAGTGTTGATAGAGTTGTTATAAGCTCTGTTCTTGTGGGTTGAATTGATTAATTCAAGTTTCTTCTTTGTATTGTTTCAGATTGTTTAGACGGGACTGTTCTGACTGAGTAGGTCTGGTTTTATTTTATAAAGGAATTGAATTGATTTCATACTTTATTTAGGTATGTTGGGTTTGTTTCTGTTAGTAAGAGGGGATTTTCTTGTGCTAATGAGCTTTGTTAGTGGGTATAGATTTGATTGATGTTTGACTGGATTGCCATGGCTTGGTTAGTTTGCACAATGTGTAGTTGCTTCTACCAAGGTTTGGCTAGACTGAGTTTCACAGGATTTGTAAGAATGTTGTTGATTAAGCCTAGCTATATTTGATATCTACCAGATGAGTTGGCTTTTGTTGAGCTTTGACCTGATAGATTAGGTCGGTTTGGATGGTCTTCGATTGCTTGGATTGATTTCAGCTATGGTTTTCTTTGATGGCTTCATTCTGCCAAGCTTTGATAGCTTTGGTTGGATTTTTTAAATAAAATAGATCATTTCTTCCTATGCTTCTGTTATATCAATTACGAAATTATAGTTTCGGCCGACATCGCATGGTTCTGTTGGTTCCAATTTGGTTTCCCCATGTTGGCCTTGGTCAGTGCTCTGTTGTAAAAGATTCTATTGGATGGATTGTTTTAAGATGTTGAGAGTGATCGCAGTTTTGGTATGTTGGGTTCTCTTCTATGAGTAATGAAATTTTCTTATGCTAAGCTTTGTTAGAGGGGATAGATTTGATTGATGTTTGATTGGTTCACCATGGCATGGTTAGTTTGGATAATGTGTAATTGCTTCTACCAAGGTTTGACTCAACTCAATTTCAAAGGATTTGGAAGAATGTCTTTTATTAAGCTTAGTTATATTCAATCTCTACCAGATTGTTTTCTCTATTTTGACTCAGACTCATTTGCATCAGGGTGGGTTGGTTAGAAAGCGAATAATCTAAAATTGTCCACATCTTGTTTCGGGTGGTTTGACTTTAGTTTTGCTCCGACTTGATAGATTAGGTCATTTTGGATAGTTTTAAATTGTTTGGAATGAATTTAGGTATGGTTTCCTTTGATGTTTGATTTTTTAAATAAAGAGGATTATTTCCTCCTATGCTTCTGTTATATTGGTTACAGAATGATAGATTCGGAAAACATCGCAAGGTTTTATTGGTTCCAATTTGGGTTGGCCGTGTTGGCCTTGGTTAGTGCCATGTTGTAACAGACTCTATTGGGTGGATTGCTTTAAGATGCTGAAAGTGATTGCAGTTTATAGTTTGACACTAATAGTTTAATGTTTTATTCATTTGAATTTTTGAAGACTTTTTTTATTATTAAATTGTTTGAGCTACAAATATTTGTCTATGAAATACGAAAACTTCTTTTTTTATCCTAAAAGTATAAGTTAGTTTGTTTGGCACAAGGACATTTACATGGCCAGAGTGGATTAGTTTGAATCGGGTTCTTATAGGTTCTATTTGGCACTTATAAGTCTAAGTGAGTGGATTTATCTCATTTAGAGAGATAAAAAGGGTTGGTGTAGGTGAAAATGGTGACTTTAGGGCATTAAAATGCTCAATAGTTGTTTGTTGATGTGATTTATGTGAAGTTATCTATATGTGTTTTTTTACATTGTTTAAATGGATTTGTTTGGATTGATCATTGTTTATTTGCTTTGTTTTGATTTCAATAGGTAAGGTTTCACTTTTTGATGGAGTTGAGTTGATTTCCCAACTTCTCTAAATATGTTGGTTTTGTTTAATTTAGAATTGTGAGATTATCCGTCTTATGGTATAAGTTATAGTGGGTTTGTTTAATTGAGAATAGTGTGAATAGAGTTATTATAAGCTCTATTCTTGTGGGTTAAATTGATTAATTCAAGTTTCTTCTTTGTATTTTTTTCAGATTGTTTAGAGGGTACTATTCTGATTGATCTATGTTTGTTGTTTTTATTTTCTTGGTAATAGGTCTGGTTTTATTTTATAAAGGAGTTGAGTTGATTTCCTTCTTTATTTAGGTATGTCGGGTTCGTTTCTATTAGTAAGGGGATTTTTTTGTGCTAATAAGCTTTGTTAGTGGGTATAGATTTGATTGATGTTTGACTGGTTCGCAATGACCTAGTTAGTTTGGATAATGTGTAGTTGCTTCTTCCAAGGTTTGGCTACACTCCGTTTCACAGGATTTGGAAGAATGTTTTTTATTAAGCTTAGCTATATTCGATCTCTACCAGATGGTCTTATCTATGTTGAGTTCGATTCATTTGCATCAGGGTTGGTTGATTAGAAAGCTAATAATCTAAAATTGACCATATCTTGTTTCAGGTGGGTTGAATTTAGTTTAACTTTGACTTTATAGATTAGGTCGGTTTGGATAGTCATCGATGTTTAGAATAATTTCAGCTATGATTTTCTTTGATGGCATCATTCTGCCAAGCTATCGATAGGTTCGGTTTGATTTTTTAAATAAAGTCGATTATTTCTCCCAATGCTTCTATTATATTGGTTACAAAATGATAGTTTCGGCCGACATCGCATGGTTCTGTTAGTTCCAATTTGGGTTGGCCATGTTGGCCTTGGTTAGTGCTCTGTTGTAACAGACTCTATTGGGTGGATTGTTTTAAGATGTTGAGAGTGAATGCAATATATAGTTTGGCACTAATAGTTTAATGTGTTATTCATTATGATTTTCCACAGCTTTGTTAGTTTGGATAATGTGTAGTTGCTTGAAGCAAGATTTGGCTAGAATAAGTTTCATAAGATTTGGAAGAATGTTTTTGATTAAGCTTAGTTATATTCGATCTCTTCCTGTTTATTTCCTCTATGTTGAGTTAGACTCATTTGCATCGGGGTTGGTTGGTTAGAAAACTAATAATCTAAATTTGTCTACACTTTAGTGTAGCTTTGACTTGATAGATTCAGTCAGTTTGGAAAGTCTTGGATCGTTTGGATTGATTTCAGCTATGGTTTTCTTTGATGGCATCATTCTTGCAAGCTATCGATAGCTTTGGTTGTATTTTTTAAATAAAGTGGATTATTTCTTCCTATCCTACTGTTATATCAGTTATAGAATGATAGTTTCATCCGATATCGCATGGTTATGTTGGTTCTGATTTGAGTTGGACATGTTGGCTTTGGTTAGTGCTCTGTTGTAACAAACTCTATTGGGTGGATTGTTTTATGTTGCTAAGAGTGGTTGTAGTTTACAGTTTCGCACTAATAGTTTAATGTGTCATTCATTAGGGTTTTTGAAAACTTTTCTAATTATGAAATTGTTTGTGCTATGAATATTTGGCTATATTATATGAAAACTTCTTTTTTGATCTGCAAAATTATAGGTTAGTTGGTTTGACAAACGGGCGTTTACATGGCCAAAGTGGATTGGATTGAATCGATTCCTATAGGTTTTGTTTGGCATTTATAAGTCTGAGTGAGTGGATTTAGCTTATCTAGATAGATATAAAGGGTACATCTAAGTGAAAATAGTGACTTTAGGGGGGTTATATGCTTGGTACTTGTTGGTTGATGTGATTTATGTCAAGTTTTCTCTCTGAGTTTTTTTTTACGTTGTTTAAATGGTTTTGCTTGGATTGGTCGTTGTTTATTTGCTTTGTTTTGATTTAAGTAGGTACGGTTTCACTTTTTGATGGAGTTGAGTTGATTTCCCAACTTCTCTAAATATGTCATTTTTGTATTACTTAGAACTGCGAGATTATCCAGCCTGTGGTATAAGTTATAGTGGGTTTGTGTAATTGATAATATGGAGATTAGAGTTTTAATAAGCTCTATTCTTATGGGTTAAATTGATTAAGTCAATTTTCTTCTTTGTGTTGTTTTATAATGTTTATATGAGACTGCTGGGATTATTCTAAGCTTATTGGTTTTATTTTCTTGTGAGTAGGCCTTGTTTTATTTTATAAAGGAGTTGAGTTGAGTTCCTAACTTATTTAAGTATGCCAGGTTCATTTCTGTTAGTAAGGGGATTTTGTAGTGCTACTATACTTTGTTAGTGGGTATAGATTTGATTGATGTTTAATTGGTTAGCCACGGCTTGGTTAGTTTTGGATAATGCGTAATTGCTTCTACCTAGGTTTGGACAGACTCAATTTCATAGGATTTGGAAGAATGGGTGTTATTAATCTAAAATTGTCTGCATCTTGTTTCAGGTAGGTTGACTTTACTTTAGCTCTAACTTGATAGATTAGGTCAGTTTGGATAGTCTTGGATTGTTTGAATTGATTTCAGGTACGATTTTCTTTGATAGCATCATTCTGGCAAGCAATCGATAACTTTGGTTGGATTCTTTCAATAAAGTGGATTATTTCTTCCTATGCTTCTGTTATATCGGTTAGGGTAGGATAGTTTCAACCAACAATGCATGGTTGTGTTGGTTCCAATGTGGGTTCGCAATGTTGGCTTTGGTTAGTGTGCTGTTGTAACAGACTCTATTGGGTGGATTGTTTTAAGATGCTAAGAGTGATCACAGTTTATAGTTTGGCACTAATAGTTTAAAGTGTTATTCGTTAGGGTTTTCGAAGACTTTTTTGATTATGAAATTGTTTCTGCTTTCAATATTTGGCTATGAAATACGAAAGCTTTTTTTTATCCTTAAAAGCATAGACAAGGGCGTTTACATGGCCAGAGTGGATTAGTTTGAATTGGTTCCTTTGGGTACTGTTTGGCATTTATAAGTCTGAGTGAGTGGATTTAGCTTATCTAGAGAGATATAAAGGGTTTGCCTAAGTGAAAATAGTGACTTTAGGGGGGTAATATGCTCGGTACTTTTGGTTGATGTGATTTATGTCAAGTTTTCTCTTTGAGTTTTTTTACGTTGTTTAAATGGGTTTGTCTGGATTGCTCATTATTTATTTGCTTTGTTTTGATTTGAATATGTAAGGTTTCATTTTTTAATGGAGTTGTATTGATTTCCCAGCTTCTCTAACTATTGTAGTTTGTTTAGCTTAGAATTGCGAGATTATCTGGTCTGTGGCATAAGTTGTAATGGGTTTGTTTAATTTAGAATACTATGATTGGAGTTGTAATAAGCTCTGTTCTTATGAGTTTAATTGATTAAGTGAAGTTTCTTCTTTGTATTGTTTTAGTTTGTTTAGACGGGACTGTTTGGATTGATCTACGTTTATTGGTTTTATTTTCTTGAGTAGGTATGGTTTTATTTTATAAAGGGGTTGAGTTGATTTCCTAGTTTATTTAGGAATGTCGGGTTCATTTCTATTATTAAGGGGATTTTATTGTGCTAATAAGCTTTGTTAGTGGGTATAAATTTGATTGGTGTTGATTGGTCCGCCACGGCTTGGTTAGTTTTGCATAATGTGTAGTTGCTTCTACCTAGGCTTGGCTAAACTGAATTTCACAGGATTTGGAAAAATGGGTTTGATTAAGCTTAGCTATATTCGATCTCTACCAAATGGTTTTCTCTAGGTTGATTTGGATGCCTTTGCATCAGGAATGGATGGTTAGAAAGTGAATAATCTAAAATTGTTTGCATCCTATTTTGGGTGGGTTCAATTTAGATTTGCCTTGATAGATTAGGTTGGTTTGGATAGTCATGGATTGCTTGGATTTATTTCAGCTATGGTTTTCTTTGATGGCATCATTCTAGCAAGTTATTGATAGTTTTGATTGGATTAAATAAATAAAGTGGATTATTTCTTCCTATGCTTTTGTTATATCGGTTTTGGAATAGTTTCGGCCGAGATCACATGGTTGTGTTGGTTCCAATTTGGCTTGGCCATGTTGGCTTTGGTTAGTGCTCTATTGTAAGAGACTCTATTGGGTGCATTGTTTTAAAATGCTGAGAGTGATTGCAGTATATAGTTTGGCACTAATAGTTTAATGTGTTATTTGTTTATGTTTTTCAAAGACTTTTATGACTATGAAATTGTTAGTGCTATGAACATTTGGCTATGAATATGAAAACTTCTTTTTTGATTCTTAAAAGTATAGGTTAGTTGATTTGGCACAAATACGTTTTAATGGCCAGAGTGGATTAGCTTGAATTGTTTCCTATAGGTTGTGTTTGGCACTTATAAGTCTGAGTGAGTGGATTTAGCTTATTTAGAGAGATATAAAGGGTTCTTCTAAGTGAAAATAGTGACTTTAGGGGGGTAATACACTCGGACTT
Organism: Nelumbo lutea; assembly: GCF_056320005.1. Taxonomy (NCBI): domain Eukaryota; kingdom Viridiplantae; phylum Streptophyta; class Magnoliopsida; order Proteales; family Nelumbonaceae; genus Nelumbo; species Nelumbo lutea. The sequence continues at coordinate 37,671,915 of NC_142691.1, forward strand.
CTTGGATGATGTGATTTATTTCAAGTTTTCTCTCTGAGATCTTTTACTTTGTTTAAATGGGTTTATTTGGATTAGTGTTTATTGGTTTTGTTTTGAATTGAGTAGGTAAGACATTTTACTTTTTGATGGAATTGAGTTGATTTCCTAACTTCTCTAAATATGTTAGTTTTGTATAACTTAGAATTGCAAGATTATCCGGACTGTGGTATAAGTTATAGTGGGTTTATTTAATTGAGAATAGTGTGATTAGAGTTGTAATAAGCTATGTTCTTGTGGGTTAAATTGATGGTTCGGGGGTAGGGTACGGTACTAAAGGTCCCCGGACTTCTTTTGGGCAGCTGTTCACTGTTGGATCTCACCAATACAGCCCCCTATAGTTTTCGTTACCGAGATATCTTTTTTTTTCATTGTTCCCAGGGATTTTTTGGGTAATTATCTCCCATGCTGCAAACAGTCAAATCTGAACTGAACCTTTTCACTCTTCTTTCTTTTCTCATGGGCAGGAAGCACACCAGCAGCGTTTGCGTGATTCCACTGTGTTTTTTGCACTTGACTGGGTGGACAGTTGACCAGAAGATAACTTCGATTCGCTCGGCCAGCAGACGGGCGGCATGCTTATCTTGTGTGATTGGGTCCTACAGTGGTAGAACCTAGTGAACCGGGTGTACTCCTTCACATTTCTTCCCTTATGATTTTTGCTATTTTGTTTAGTGGATAACAAAGAGAGTCCAAGTCTAGTCACTCAACTAATCCACTCGTGGAGTGGTAGTGGTATAGTAGTTGTGTGGTAGTTGAGACTCCGACTGAACAAGCTCTTCTCTAACGACCCTCTCTCTAAAGAGGCTTACGCACTGAACTCGCTGCTTTAAGACTCATGTAGAGTCCTTAACTCTTTCTATAAACGGCCTGTTGTCAAGCTCCGTAGACTACACTTGATGCGAGGTTTTGAGCCTCAACTTGTGAAGCACGAGGGAAGGCAGATCAATATAAGACTCTTTACACCCCCTTTCATCAATTCTCCCAAGAGGCCACAATTACTGCGAGCAAACATAGTAATGATGAGGAACGCATTTTTGCTATGCTATTAACACTTGTACTTGCTCCATTGTTTTGCCCAAGCCTGGCTGAGGAAGAGTTACAGGGAGTAAAACAGAAAAATATGCTGATTTGAACTGGGCATACTATATGGAATGGTGAATGTATTCACGATAAATAATAAATAAAAAGAAAAAGTAAGGCCATTCCATTTCGACAAAAGACCCACACTAAACGAGTGCTAAAAAGCATGAAATTAACCTAAAAGGCCATAAGGAATTACTAGACAGAATGATTAGTACAAGTTTATTTACAAATACAAGTAGTCGAGAAATACGGTGTTGAGAAACAAGTGCCAGGATGCACTAAGGCGCTAAATATGTGGTCATAGAAAAAGAAAGGAGTGGATGGAGAGGAGTTACAGTCGAGTCTCTAGCCAGGAAGCACTTTTCCACTGCCTAAGCTCTGAGCTCACCCAGCTCGATAGCATACTAATTTCATCCACTTTTCAACTACTTTTCTCATAAATTCATCATAATCAAGTATCTTCTTTGTATTGTTTTAGATTGTTTGACGGGACTGTTTGGATTGATATACGTTTATTTGTTTTATTTTCCTGTGAGTAGATCTGGTTTTATTTATAAAGGAGTTGAGTTGATTTCATACTTTATTTTGGTATGCCGGTTTCGTTTCTATTAGTAAAGGGATTTTATTGTGCTAATAAGCTTTGTTTGTGGGTACAGATTTAATAGATGTTTGCTTGGTTAGTTATGGATAATGTGTAGTTGCTTCTACCTTGGTTTGGCCAGACTTAGTTTCACAGGATTTGGAAGAATGGGTGTTATTAATCTTAGCTATATTCAATCTATACCAGATGGTTTTGTCTATGTTGAGTTTGATTCATTTGCATTAGGGTTGGTTAGAAAGCGAATAATCTAAAATTGTCTACATCTTATTTCAGGTGGGTATAGATTTAATCTAAAATTTGATTTTTGTTTCAAAACTGTGTGCAGATGGTTATTCTGTCTTCTTTAGTAAAACGATTACTATTAAAAGAAATAACAGATTCATCGCATACGGGGAACTGGAGAACGGTCTCTATGTTCTACATCATTCTCAAGAAACTAACATAACCGAAACTACGTCGGCTGAAATCCCCAAGAAGAGAGCCCGTGATACAGTTAATCCCACGTGTCTGTGGCACTACCAACTTAGCCACATCGGTTTTGACCGAATCACAAGGTTGGTAAAGGATGGTCCTTTGGATTTTCTAACTGTAGAAGATCTTCCCACCTGTGAGCCTTGCCTACAAGGCAAGATGACAAAATGACCATTTGACGGTAAGCCTGAAAGATGTACAGGCACACTTGACCTAATACATACTGATGTATGTGGTCCCCTAAGTGGTAGGACACGGAATCAACACGTGTATTTCATCACCTTCACAGATGATTTCTCACAATATGGTTACGTGTACCTAATGAGACACAAGTCTGAATCCTTTGAAAAGTTCAAAGAGTTTAGACAAGAGATCGAGAAACAGTTGGGGAGAGAAATTAAAGCCCTTCGATCTGATCGAGGTGGCGAGTATCACTCTGATGAGTTCATGGACTACTTAAAGGATAATGGGATAGTATCACAATTAGCTCCTCCTGCTACACCACAACTTAACGGTGTTTCAAAGAGGAGGAATAGGACCTTATTGGATATGGTCCGGTCACTTCTCATACACTCAGAGTTACCCACATCCTTTTTTGGGTTACACATTAGAGACTGCGATCTACGTGCTGAATCGGGTTCCAACCAAATCGGTTCCGAACACACCATATGAACTTTGGACTGGAAAGAAACCAAGTGTCAGACACGAAGATTTGGGATTGTCCATCACACGTTAAAAGAATGAGTGCGGACAAGTTGGAATCCAAAACCAGTCATTGCCTATTTGTAGGCAACCCAAAAGGCTCTGTAGGTTACCTTTTCTATGACCCAAGTGAGAAGAAAGTGTTCTGCAGTCGAAATGCCCAGTTCTTGGAGACCGATTATATCTTGGACACCCATCGTCAGGAAATTGTTCTTGATGAGGAGAGCTCAGGAGTAGTGGGAGATGTCACACAAGTTCCAAGTAGTGACCAACCTAGAAGATCCAATCGGGTATCCAGGCCACCAGTCCATTATGGTTATAACCAGGATAGTTACCAGGTGGAAACCTTGACTAGTGAGGAGGATCCCGTGACTTACGCGGAAGCTATGTTGGAAATAGATTCCCAGAAGTGGGTGGAGGCCATGAGAGTAGAGATGGACTCAATGGAGACCAATGGAGTCTGGACTCTAGTAGATCCGCCCTCCGGGGTAAAAGCAATTGGTTGCAAATGGATTTACAAGAGGAAGAAGGGCCCCGATGGTAGGGTTGAGACCTTCAAAGCTCGTCTGGTGGCGAAAGGGTACACTCAGAAAGAGGGCATCGATTATGAGGAAACCTTTTCGCCTGTGGTGATACTTAAATCCATTAGGATCCTGCTAGCTGTAGCAGCATACCATGATTATGAGATTTGGCAAATGGATGTCAAAACTGCATTCCTGAATGGAGATCTTACTGAAGATATCTATATGCAGCAGCTGCAAGGCTTCATAGCTACGGGTCAGGAAAACATGGTATGTAAACTTAATAGATCCATTTATGGACTTAATCAAGCTTCTAGAAGTTGGAACATCCATTTTGACTTTGTCGTCAAATCGTTTGACTTTGAGCAGAATCCGGATGAACCCTGTGTTTACAGGAAGTACAGTGGAGATAAGGTTACCTTCTTGGTTTTGTATGTAGATGACATTCTACTCATTGGGAATGATGTAGGAATGTTGACTACGGTGAAAGTATGGCTTTCACAGCAATTCTCCATGAAAGATCTTGGAGAGGCCTCCTATATACTAGGTCTTTGACTCTATAGAGATAGATCGAAACGGATAATAGGATTATGCCAATCTGCCTACATTGACAAAATAGTCAAAAGATACAGCATGGAAACTCCAAGAAAGGAAATGTTCCTTTCAGGCACAAAGTCACTCTCTCCAAGAAGATGTCTCCCAAGACTTCTGAGGAGATTGATGGTATGAAGGACGTTCCCTATGCCTCTTCCGTAGGGAGCATAATGTATGCCATGCTATGCACTCGCCCTGACATTGCTTAGGCAGTGAGTGTAGTAAGCAGATTTCAGGCCAATCCAGGGCAAGGGCATTGGACTGCTGTGAAAAACATACTTAAGTACCTTCGAAGGACAAAAGAGTTTTGTCTAGTATTCAATGGTAGCTCACTACAGATCCAAGGGTATACAGATGTTGATTTCCAATCAGATCCAGATGATAGAAAGTCTACATCTGGGTATGTTTTCACGATAGGATCGTGTGCTGTTTGCTAGAAAAGCAGCAAACAGGGGTCCACTGCAGACTCCACGACCAAGGCCGAGTACATTGCCGCAAGTGAGGTTGCCAAGGAAGCCGTGTGGATGAAGAAGTTCATTCACGAGTTGGGAGTAGTGCCATCCAGCACATCACCCATCCCATTGTTGTGTGACAACAATGGAGCTATTGCTCAGGCTAAGGAGCCACGAGCCCACTCGAAGTCGAAACACATCGAGAGGAAGTACCATGTACTGAGGGAGATTGTTGGTAGAGGGGACGTCCTGATTCAGAAGGTAGCGTCAACGGAAAATGTAGCAGACCCATTGACAAAGCCACTATTACAAAAAGTGTTTGAGAAACACGTAGAAAGCATGGGACTTTGGCTAGTACCTGATTGGACCTAATTGCAAGTGGGAGCTGTTAGACAGTTTTGTATGCCCTTAGCTTCAATCAAATTGATGTACTTTATGAGTTTATTGTAAATGAATAAAAGTGCATATTTGGTTCATGTTCCCTTGGTATGTTTCTGTGTAATACCCTTAAACTGGACACTTAATGAGACTCATGTTAGTTTAGAATGTTCATAGCCAGTGGGTCGGTCTAGGGAGACCTATCCTGACAAGGCTGACACTGTGGTGCCACCAAGTCGGTTGGGGTGGCTTGTCTCATCTACTGGGATGAAACCCTAGGCACATACAGTGTGGGATTGATTGAATCTTTGAACTGGACTAGATTTCCAATATTGCCCTGGACCTTGGAGATTGATGGGCAAAACTGAAAAGTTACACCCGACCCCTAGACTCGATTATGATACTGCACTAGGTGTCGGATTGGGCTGTCTTTGATATACCAATCAATGAGATCCTTAGCGGGGGTCAAAACCTGGGTATGTTGGGACAGTCTGAGAATTCATCTGAGTGGGTGATCATAGTGACAGGATCAACCCCTTTGTTGGACAAAGGTAATGATCGGGGATGCACTCTCACTGATGGAAACCAAGACTCCGGCAACCGATTTCAATCGTTGAGATTTGTTTTGCAAAATATATTTTATATGAGATATAGAAAGTATATATATTATGGTTTTGAAATGTTTGCAAAATGTTTTAATTCTCGGGATCCATACTTGAGAGAGTGCAACACTGTTCCTTGCAGCCAAGGGAGAGGTCCTCTCTTGTCGGGCAGTGTATGATCATTATGAGCTGAGAGGTTAAGTGTAAAGCCATTGAGGATAATACCTAATGGGCTAATCTTGCATCTGCCCATAGTCCCTGGGTGTTACATGGTGGCTTGGCCCAGGGACCACTTAGGGTAAGTGTTGGGCCCATAGAGCCCATCTGATGGGTTTCAGGGGGTGCACTGTCCATAACAGTGTATTCGGCCAGGCCTTGTAACAAAGGTTGAGCTGAACCCATGTGGCTGATGTGTAGATCAATGTTTGGGTCCCACGCCATACAAGGAAGCCCAACTGGGCAACAGTTTGGAAGGTTTAATGAATACATAACCCTAAATGGGCCTTAAGCCCATTTCGAACTGGACTGATTTGATTAGTCTTTAAGAGGCGAATTCTGAGATAAGATCAACTGATAGGATTGGGCCCACACCTTTTCCACTCAGAGAGTCCAAGATCTAAATGAGATTTAGATTTGGAAACTTCCTAGTTAGATTAGGAACTGGCTGATCTAATCTGCAGATAAGGTTTATCCCTTATCTTAAAGGGATTTCTAATCCAGATATGATTTGGGTTAGCAACTCTTAATGGGATTAGGAGCTGATCCCTTTAAGTCTATAAAAGGAAGAGGGGGCGGCAGCCTTTAGACACACAATCACCAGCAACAGTCTTGTCTTCAGAGCTGAGATCACAGAGGAGAGAATTCTGCACCCTGTAAATTCTCTTTAGCCGCCTCCTTCCTGTAGTCGCAGCCTATAGCAGTTCGATCTCCATTGCTTGGGAGAAATCAAGATCAGATCTTGATTCTAATCTTTTGGAGAAAAGATTGGTAGGAGTTGTATTCACTAGCCGCCCAGGTGATTCTTGGGAAGAATCAAGTTCTTAGGAAGGACACTGCTGATTCTGCTCCACCCTGCACTGCGCAATTTTCAGTGGGAGCAGATTTTGGTTTCTACCTTGGGCATGAACACCTCCGTAGAGAGATATTATTTCTCTGTATCAGGTATTATCTCTCTCTCCTCCTTTTGGTTCAGATCTAGTTCAGTTTATGGTTTAAGAATGATCCTTGAAAATATGATTTTCTAAATAGGGAATTCGATTCCCAATTGAAGGTAAAGAAAAATTTTTGAAATTCGCCCCCCCTTTATTCCGCAATCTTGGGCGTCCATATGATGGTTTCCTATCCCTTCATAGGTAACGGTTGGTCGGGCCACGTACGGGTCGGGCTTTGCCTTTATATCAATAAAACTAATTCAAGCCGAAGTCTAAGCCCGGGCCAACCATCAGGCCTAGATTTTGAGCTCGTGCCCGACCATAATATAATGCTCGGATTGCGAATGGGAAATTTATTACTTTTGTTAAAAAATTATTTCTCTCTCTCTCTCTCCCTCTCCCTCTTCGAGTTAGATACAAGGTTGTCAATGGGTTGGGTTTATATCTAGATAGCTTACCAAATTTTAGTAAATTCTTATCCCTAGATTTTATGTATTTACTTAACTAAATTATTCAATTAATCAATAATTTAAATTTTGAACAATTTATTTCCCTTTCTCTCTCTCATTATAAAATGGATTAGTTTTGATGTGCGACAGGCTGTACATGTCTTGTCCCAATAATAACTGAAATTTTATTTCTTAAATTATTCATTTATTTGTTTTAATAGATTAAATGAATTACTCTCCATAAATTATTATTTATTTAATTCAAGCTATGACCAATATTTACGGTTGTCAATGGTTCGGGTTTGGTTATGGATTGCTTGGACTAGTCTTGCACCAATAATAAGTGAATAATTATTTATTTATTTTATTAAAGTCAATTATTGATTTATCTATTTACAAAATTAAGTAAATTTTTATCCATAGATTTCTATTTACTTAATTTACTTAATTCTTTAATTAATTAATTAATTAGTTATTATCCTAACAAATTATTTTTCTCTCTCCCCAGAACTTATATGTTTGGTCAAGTGTGGGATAGGCTATACATACCTATTCTGTCCCAATAATAAATGAAACTTTATTTATTTATTTTACTAATTTCTCTATCTTTTATTAAATTAAATTATTCATTTACTTATTTGACAAAATCAATTAAATTATTATCCATGAGGAAATTCTTTTTTCTCTCTCATTTTCTCTCCTAATTATTTATATATTTATGTTATTAAGTTAGAAATATTTATTGAATTTACTAAATTATTACTTTTATTAAGAATTTCTCTCTCTCCCTCTCCCTCTCCCTCCTCGAGTTAGATATTTAGGGTTGTCAAGTTTAGATCTAGAAAGCTTGGATATTTATTTATTTTACCAAAATTTAGTTAATTATTATTTATTTACTTAACTAAATTATTCAACTAATTAATGATTTAAATTATGAGAAAATTATTTCTCTTTCTCTCTCCCTTTATAAAATGGAATTAGTTTTGGTGTCAAATAGGTTGTACATGCCTTGCCCCAATAATAACTGAAATTTTATTTTATTATTTTATTTGTTGCTGGGACTAGTCTTGCACCAATATTTATTTATTTTATTAAAGTTAATTACTGATTTATACATTTACATAATTAAGTAAATTATTATCCATAGAAATTCACTTAATTTACTGAATTCTTTAATTAATAAATTAATCAATTTTTTCCCTCTCCCTGGAGCTTATATTTAGGGCAATCAATATGTTTGGTGAGGTGTAGGAGTCCCAGTAATAAATGAAGTTTTATTTATTTATTTTACTAAACCAAATTAATAATTTCTTTATTTTAATAAATATAATAATTATCCATTTATTTATTTGATTCAACCAATTCCAAATAATAAATGAATATTAACTTCTTTCATTAATATAAGTTACTGATTTATTTATTTTACAAAATTAAGTAAATTGTTATTCATAGATTTGTATTTATTTAATTTACTAACTAGTAATTTCTCTCTCTCTCTCTCTCTCTCTCTCTCTCTCTCCCCTGAGCCTAATATTTAGAGCTCTCAATTGGATAGGTATCGGTTGGGATTAAACCTTTTTTATTGGTCGGGCCACGTTCAAACCTTTGGAAACTTCTAGAACAGTCTTAGAATCTTCTAGAATAGCCTCTTTGTCATGCACTTCCATGATTAAGCCTTGTAAAGCCTCTTTCATCCTCTTTGTCCTTGCCCTAGTCATTGGACCACCGATTTCTTGCAAAGGATCTTGAGAATATTTGGGAATATTAGCTTGAGCCATTTGGCCATCACCTTGATCTCCATTATTCCCTCCCTCCTCAAAAGGATTCGTCATCGAATCACCTATATCAAACAAAGATAAATCAGCAACATTAAAAGTCGCACTAACATTACCATAGTTGCTTGCTAGCTTGTAGGCATTATCATTGATTCTTTCTAAGACTTGAAAATGTCAATCTCCTCTAGGCTGCAATTTTGATTTTCTTTGTGTAGGAAACTTCTCCTTGTGCATGTGCACTCAAACTCAATCTCCAGGTTCAAAAACAACCTTCAAACGCCCCTTATTAGCTTGCTTAGCATATTGCTCATTCTTCCTTTTAATGTTACCCGAACCTTGGCATGTAAATCTTTCACAAAATCTACCTTTTTTCTTACCATCAAGATTAGCATGTTCATTAGTAGGCAAAGGTAAAATATCCACAGGAGTTAAAGGATTAAAACCCTAAACAACTTCAAGAGGTGAAAAAGAAGTAGTAGAATGAACAGACCTGTTATATGCAAAACCCAATATGTGGCAAACACTTCTCCCACTGTCTTGCAATCATAACCTAATTTTTTTTCAGCAAATACACTCATTCGATTGTTTTTCTCTCCTTTTTGTACACTTTTCTCTCCAATTTTCCACTTGCACTTTTCCTTTCAGTCTTACTTGCTCTCTTTGCTTTTGCTTGTTCACTTTCTTTCTTTTTCTTTTCCTCTTGCTCACACTTCTGTTCTTCTCTCATTTTGCACCTAATCTGATCTTCATAAACTTGCAAAGGTTTGAGAGGGGTTAGTATAACAATTCGGTTATTCATTACAAAAGAATAACAATTTTTGTACCCATCATGTGTAACCTTCCTATCAAACTGCCATGGTCGACCAAATAATATATGACCAGCATGCATTGGTGTCCCATCACATAGAACTTCATCTTCATATTTGCCAATTGAAAAGAAAACCAGAACTTGTTTGGTTAATTAACTTCTCCACATTCATTCAACCATTGTAATTTGTACGGTTTATGATGCTTTATGGTTTGCAAATTCAGTTTATCTACCAACAACGTACTAGCAACATTATTACAACTTTCACTATCAATAATCATAGTACACACCTTATCCTTCACATGGCATCTTGTGTGAAAAATATGCTCACGTTGCTCCTCATCACCATCATCCTTAGGATGTATACTTAGGGTTCTCCTTGTAACCAGCAAATCACCATGCACGGGTTCTGCAACTTCAACATTAGAACAATCCTCCAGTGGTGGCATCTCATCCTCACTTGAGCTAGCACTTTCTATTTCTCCATTCTCCAACACAATCGTAACTCTTTTGTTTGGGCATTGAGAAGCAATATGCCCGAATCCTTGGCACCTAAAACACTTAACATCACGTGACTTAGAAGAAGTTTTAGTTTCGGTTTTACCATTATGAACAACAACCGAATCCTTTTGTTTTGCTTCCTCTTTTGGTTTTGAGGCAGATTTGTTGTCCTTCCAATTAGGTTTCCATGAAGAACCTAAAACTTTAATGATTTTGTGCAACAGGTCCTCTATCTCCACATAGTGTTGTAAATCAATCACATCAGCAATCTCCTTGTTCAAGCCGCCAATAAATCTAGCCATTGTTCCTTTTCGGTCCTCCTCTATGTTTGCTCTAATCATGGCTATCTCAATCTCTTTGTAATAGTCCTCTACACTCATGGAACCTTGAACCAGCCCTTGCAACTTTCTATGCAAATCTCTATAGTAATGATTAGGTATAAATCTCTTGCGCATTACCAATTTCATCTCTTCCCATGACCGAATTAGCTTCTCTCCATTCCTACACCTATTGATCACCAATTGATCCCACCATATGCTTGCATAATCTATGAACTCTACTAGTTTTATTTTTTTCTTCTCGAAGTAATTATCAAATATGTGATCAACCTTTCTTTCCCACTCCAAGTATAATTCGGGATCATTCTTTCCTTGAAATGTCAGAATCTTCATCTTTGTGCTGCCCAAATTGCTATCTCTTTTGGAAACAACCTTCTTGCCTCATTTAGAAGTTGATTCCTCCAAATCTGAATCATCTTCCTCCTCTTCCTCAAACACGTCTTCTAGTGGACTTAGAAATATATGGGGATTGCAAATCATCCAGCCTCGCATTTAACTTTCTAAATTGTTCATTAACAGCCCTTATGAACAATTTCATGTCAATCTCTTGCGGTTCTCCTTCACTACTCATGTTTATAACCTGCAAAAATTCGTTAGAAATAAAAGAAATTTTGTTCTTTACACACTCCCTCATGTACTTGCACTCAAATCAAATTGTTATCACTCGTGTTTCACATTATTTGACTTTTCTCGATGATGATCTCACCTCTCTTTGCCTTTTACCACTCAAACCAGCCCCTTTTATGTTCTTAACAGAATCAAGATCAACAAATCTCAAGGAGCAATCGGTTAGATGGTGCCAAATCTCAAAATCAGAACTTTAAAAACTTAGTTGAGGCAAACGGTAGAAATAAGGAAGAAAAAAACAATCAATTATAGGAGCCAATAAAGTAAGAAAACTTCAAAAGGAAGCAAAAGACATGCAAAAGAAATAACTAGAATACAACTAATTGACGAGAAAAGCAAAAAGACACAAAACAGCCTTGCACAATTGAACCCGAATAGAATAAATAAAATATGGAGTACGAAATCCCAAATTAGTCAACTAGTCAAACCCCAAAAGGAAAAGGAGATCTTGTTATGACTTATTTGAATAGGAATATGATCTTGTAATTCAAGAAATCCCGTTTATGCTGGGAAAATGATTAAAAAATCAGATATGCAATCTTAATGAGTAGCACAAAACAGATTGCACATGTATCAAACAATGCAATTTAACTCTTCCTTCTTCTTCTCTTTTTTTTTCGAATTGGATGTTCTTTTGTCTATTTTTTTTTCGTTTTTTTGCTCAAAATAAACACACAAAACAGAATTGAATCTATTCAAAAATACAAAGAAGTCGAATGGAAGAATTCAAAGAAACTATGAAAGGACAACATAAGAAACGTGCAAAAATCAAATAAAAACACAAAACAATGATAAGCAAAGGATAAGTAACCTATTTCTAGAACCAAGGCTCTGATACCAAATGATAAGAACCCATTATACGACCTGCTCTAGGAACTCTTGAATCAAGTTGTTATTCGCACCCAGAAGCTAAAAAACATGTTGTAGTTTATCAGATTAGAACCTTAAGGAAACTAGGTCCTTAAAGAATCCAATCTTGAAGACACCACAAAGGTTGATCACTCCCTTGATAAGTCAAGACATTGTATTCTACCAAGAAAACAAGAAAGCAAAGCTAAGTTTACTGAAAATACCTCTATATTATTGATGATCTTGTTTTACATAGTTGTAGTTTTTTATATAGACATCTAAACATCATTATCTAATAAGGAAACTCCTAATCTTATAATGAAACTCCTAAGTAAGGAGGATCCCTTTAATTTATGAAACAAATTTGCCTTGAAATAGGAATCATTCTAAAAGACTACTACTAATGACAACTAAGCATAGAAAAAGTCAAAGTAAAACAAAACAAAACAAAAACAAACCCAACAAGACAAAAGAAGCCCATCAAACAAAACAAGACAAAAACAAGCCCAACAAGACAAAACAAACCCAACTAACCTAAGCATCTAAGGATCAAAAAAGAAGTTTTCATATTTCACAGCCAAATATTTCAAAGTGAAGAAAGTTTTCAAAAACCCTAAAGAATAATACATTAAACTATTAGTGCCAAACTACAAACAGCGATCATTCTCAGCATCTTAAAACAATCCACCCAATAGAGTGTTAGAACAGAACACTAACAAAATCCAACATGGCCAACCCAAATTGGAACCAACACAACCATTTCATGTCGGCCAAAACTATCATTCTATAACCGATAAAACAGAATCATAGGAAGAAATAATCCACTTTATTTAAAAAATCCAACCAAAAGCTATAGATAGCTTCCTAGAATGATGCCATCAAAGAAAATCGTAGCTGAAATCAATCCAAACAATCAAAGACTATGCAAACCGATCTAACCTATGAAGTCAAAAACTAAACTAGAGTCAACCCACACGAAACAAGATGCAAACAATTTTAGATTATTCCCTTTCTAACCAACTAACCCTGATGCAAATGAATCAAACTCAACATAGAGAAAACCATCTGGTAGCGATCAAATATAACAAAGATTAATCAAACTCATTCTTCCAACTCCTATGAAAATGAGTCTAGCAAAACCTAGGTAGAAGCAACTACAGATTATCCAAAACTAACCAACCTATGGCAAACCAATCAAATATCAATCAAATCAATAGCCACTAACAAGGTATATTAGCAAAACAAAATCCACTTACTAACAGAGGCAAACCCAGCATACCTAAATAAACTAGGAAATCAAGTAAAATTCTCTATAAAATAACTAGAACTAACTCGTTGGAAAATAAAACAAATAAACATTGATCAATCCAAACAGTCCCGTCCAAACAATCTAAAAGAAAACAAAGAAGAAACTTGACTTAATCAATTTAACCCACAAGAATATTACAACTTTAATCACACTATTCTTAATTAAACAAACCCTATATAACTTGTACTATAGGCCAGATAATCTACCAATTCTAAGTTAAACAAAACCAACATATTTAGAGAAATTTGGAAATCAACTCAACTCCATTCAAAAGTGAAACATTTCCTACTCAAATATACAATGACCAATCCAAACAAACCCATTTAAAAAACATAAAAGACATAGAGACCAAAAATTAATGAACTTATTACCCCTCTAAAGTCACCATTTTCTCTTAAACGAACCATTTATATCTCTCTAAATAAGATAAATCTACTCACTCAGACTTATAAGTGCCAAATAGAACCTATAGGAACCGATTCGAGCTAACGAATAACAAATTAAACTATTAGTGCCATACTACAAACAACGATCACTCTCAGCATCTCAAAACAATCCTCCCAATAGAGTTTTTCATGGCCATCAAAGAAAACCATTACTGAAATCGATCCAAACAATCCAAGAGTATCCAAACTGACCTAATCTATTAAGTCAAAAACTAAACTAGAGTCAACCCACACAAAACAAGACGTGGACAATTTTATATTATTCCCTTTCTAACGAACCAACAAACCTTGATGCAAATGAATCAAACTCAACATAAAGAAGAGCATTTGGAAAAGATCGAATGTTCTAAGCTTAATCAATCCCATTCATACAATTCCTGTGAAACTAAGTCTAGCAAAACCTATGTAGAAACAACTACAGATTATCCAAAACTAACCAAGCCGTGGCAAATCAACCAAATATCAATCAAATCAATACCCACTAACAAAGCATATTAGCAAAACAAAATCCCCTTACAAACAGAAATTGACCCGGCATACCGAAATAACGTAATAAATCAAGTCAACTCCACTCTAAAATATAACTAGACCAAGCCGTAGGAAAATAAAACAAATAAACGTTGATCAATCCAAATGGTCCCGTCTAAACAACCTAAAATAAAACAAAGAAGAAACTTGACTTAATTAATTTAACTCGCAAGAATAGAGCTTATTACAACACTAATCACACTATTCTTAATTAAACAAACCCACTATAACTTATACCACATGCCGGATAATCTCACAAATCTAAGTTAAACAAAACCAACATTTATAGAGAAATTGGGAAATCAACTCAACTCCATCATAAAGTGAAACCTTACCTACTCAAACCAAAACAAATCAAATAAACAATGACCTATCCAAACAAACATAGTTAGATAACGTAAAAAAACATAGAGACATAACTTGACGTAAATCACTTCAACCAACAAGTACCAAGCTTATTACACCCCCCTAAAGTCACCATTTTCACTTAGGTGAACCCTTTATATCTCTTTAAATAAGGTAAATCCACTCACTCAGACTTGTAAATGCAAAACAAAAACCTATAGGAATTGATTCAAACTAAATCACTCTGTTAATGTAAACGTCCTTGTCCCAAACCAACTGACCTAAACTTTTATGGATCAAAAAAGAAGTTTTCATATTTCTTATTCAAATATTTCAAAGCACTAACAATTTCACAATCAAAAAAGTCTTCAAAAACCCTAATGAATAACACATTAAACTATTAGTGCCAAACTATAGACAGCGATGGCTCTCAACATCTTAAAACAATCCGCCCAATAGAGTCTGTTAGAATAGAGCAACGAAAGCTAACATGGAAAACTCAAATTGGAACCAATACAACCATTTCATGTCAGCCAAAACTATCATTCCTTAACCGATATAACAGAAGCATAAGAAAAAATAATCCACTTTATTTAAAAAATCCAACCAAAGCTATTGATAATTTCCCAAAATGATGCCATCAAAGAAAACCATACCTGAAATATATCCAAATAATTCAAAACAATCCAAACCGACCTAATTTATCAAGTCAAAAGCCAAACTAGAGTCAACCCACATGTAACAAGATGTGGATAATTTCAGATTATTTTGTTTCTAACCAACCAACTCTGATGCAAATGAATCAAACTCAACATAGAGAAAACCATCTGGTAGAGATACAATATAGCTAAGCTTAATCAAACCCATTCTTCCAACTCCTGTGAAACTGAGTGCCAAGCATAAGTAGAAGCAACTACAGATTATCCAAAACTAACCAATCCGTGGCAAACAAATCAAACATCAATCAAATCAATACCCACTAACAAAGCATATTAGCAAAACATAATCCTCTTACTAATAGAAATGAACCCAGCATACCTAAATAAAGTAGGAAAACAAGTCAACTCCTCTATAAAATATAACTAGACATACTCGTAGGAAAATAAAACAGATAAACGTTGATCAATCCAAACAGTCCTGTCTAAACAATATAAAATAAAGCAAAGAAGAAATTTGAATTAATCAATTTAACCCACAAGAATAGAGCTTATTAAAACTCTAATCACACTATATTCATAATTAAACAAACCTACTATAATTTATACCACAGGCCGGATAATCTCCTAATTCTAAGTTAAACAAAACCAATATATTTAGAGAAGTTGGGAAATCAACTCAGCTCCATCAAAAAGTGAAACTTTACATACTCAAATCAAAACAAAGCAAATAAACAACGACGAGTCCAAACAAACCCATTTAAACAACGTAAAGAAACATCGAGACATAATTTGACATAAATCACATCAACCAACAAGTACCAAGCTTATTACCCCCCTAACTTGACATAACCAAGCTTACAACAATTATTTGTTTTATATTCCTGTGAGTAGGTCGGGTTTTATTTTATAAAAGAGTTGAATTGATTTCCTACTTTATCTAGGTATGCCGAGTTTGTTTATATTAGTAAGGGGAGTTAATTGTTCTAATAAGCTTTGTTAATGGGTATAGATTTGACTGATGGTTGATTGGTTTGTCACGGCATGGTGAGTTTTGGATAATTTATAGTTGCTTTAACCTAGGATCGGCTAGACTAAGTTTCACGGGATTTAAATGAATGTGTTTGATTCTCCTTAGCTATATCTGATCTCTACCAGATGGTTTTTTCTATGTTGAGTTGGATTCATTTCCATTAGGATTGGTTGGTTAGGAACTGAATAATCTAAAATTGTCCGCATCTTGTTTTGGCTAGGTCGACTTTAGCTTAGGTTAGACTAGATAGATTAGGTCAATTTGGATAAACTTGGATTGTTTGGACTGATTTCAACTATGTTTTTCTTTGATGGTTTCCTTCTGGCAAGGTCACGATAGATTTTATTGGATTTATTAAATAAAGTGTATTATTTCATCCTGGGCTTCTGTTATATCGGTTACGGATTGACAGATTCAACCAAAATTGCATTGTTATGTTGTTCCCAATTTGGGTTGGCCATGTTGGGTTTGGTTAATGCTCTCTAGTAACCGATTCTATTGGGTTGAGTGTTTTAAGATGGTGAGTGTGATAACAATTCATAGTTTGGCACTAATAATGTGTTATTCGTTAGGATTTTCGAAAACTTTTATGAATATGAAATGTAATATGAATATTTGTGGCTTTGAAATTCGAAAACCTTGTCTTTAATCTTTACAAGTCTATATGAGTTCATTTGGCACAAGGATGTTTACGTAGCTTGAGGAGATTAGTTTGAATCTGTTGCTATAGATTCTCTTTGGCATTTATAAGAATGAGTGAGGGGATTTAGCTCATGAAGATTGATATAATGGGTTGTAATTAGTTAAAATAGAGACTTTAGGGGTGTAATACACTTGGTTCTTTCTCAATTCATGTGATTATGTCAAACTATCTCTTCGAGTTTTTATAGGTTGTTTATATGGGTTTGTTTGGATTAGTTGTTGTTTATTGCCATTGTTTTGATTTGTTTAGGTCAAGTTTAACACTTTGATGCTTCTCTAAATATCTTGGTTTTGCTTAAATTAGAACACTGAAATTATTTGGCTTGTGGTATAAGTTGTAATGGGTTGGTTTAAGATTGAATAGTGTGATTAGAGTTGTACTATGATCAGTTCTTGTAGGTTAAACTGATTAAGTGAATTTTCTTCTTTGATTTATTTTAGATTGTATAGATGGGACTGTTTGGATTGATCTACGTTCACTGTTTTTATATTCCTATGAGTTTGTCGGGTTTTATTTTATAAAAAGGTTGAGTTGATTTCCTACTTTATCTAGGGATGCCGAGTTTGTTTATATTAGTAAGGGGAGTCTATTGTTCTAATAATCTTTGTTAATGGGTATAGATTTGATTGGTGGTTGATTGGTTTGCCACAGCTTGGTGAGTTTTTTATAATGTGTAGTTGCTTCAAACTGGTTTGGCTAGACTCGATGGTTTTTTCTATGTTGAGTTGGATTCATTTCCATCAGGATTGGTTGGTTAGAAAGTGAATAATCTAAAATTGTCTGCATCTTGTTTCGGCTTGGTCGAATTTAGCTTAGGTTAGACTAGATAGATTAGGTCAATTTGGATAATCTTGGATTGTTTGGACTGATTTCAGCTATGTTTTTCTTTGATGGCTTCCTTCTGGCAAAGTCTCAATAGATTTTATTGGATTTATTAAATAAAATAGATTATTTCATCCTGGGCTTCTATTATATCAGTTACGGATTGACAAATTCGACCGACATTGCATGGTTATGTTGTTTCCAATTTGGATTGACCATGTTGGGTTTGATTAATGCTCGGTAGTAACAGATTCTATTGGGTGGATTGTTTTAAGACGGTGAGTGTGATAACAATTCATAGTTTGGCACTAATAATGTGTTATTCGTTAGGATTTTTGAAAACTTTTCTGAATATGAAATGTAATATGAATATTTATGGCTTTAAAATTCGAAAACCTCTATCTTTACAAGCCTATATGAGTTAGTTTGGCACAAGGATGTTTACGTAGCCAGAGGAGATTAGTTTGAATCTGTTACTATAGATTCTGTTTAGCACTTATAAGATTGAGTGAGGGGATTTTGCTCATGAAGATTGATATAATGGGTTGTAATAAGTTAAAATAGAGACTTTATGGGTTTGTTTGGATTCATCGTTGTTTATTGCCTTTGTTTTGATTAGTGTAGGTCAAGTTTAACACTTTGATGCTTCTCTAAATATCTTCGTTTTGCTTAAATTAAACAGTGAGATTATCCAGCTTGTGGTATAAGTTGTAATGGGTTGGTTTAAGATTGAATAGTGTGATTAGAGTTTTATTAGGATCGGTTCTTGTAGGTTAACTAAACTGATTAAGTGAATTTTTTTCTTTGATTTATTTTAGATTGTTTAGACGGGACTGTTTGGATTGATCTACATTTGTTGGTTTTATATTTCTATGACTTTGTCGGGTTTTATTTTATAAAAGAGTTGAGTTGATTTCCTACTTTATCTAGGTATGCCGAGTTTGTTTATATTAGTAAGGGGAGTTTATTGTTCTAATAAGCTTTGTTAGTGGGTATAGATTTGATTGATGGTTGATTGGTTTGCCACAACTTGGTGAGTTTTGAATAATGTGTAATTGTTTCAACCTAGGTTTGGCTAGACTCCGTTTCACGGGATTTGAATGAATGTGTTTGATTCTCCTTAGCTATATATCCAATCTCAGCAAATGGTTTTCTCTATGTTGAGTTGGATTCATTTACATCAGGATTGGTTGGTTAGAAAGTGAATAATCTAAAATTGTCTGCATCTTCTTTTGGCTGGGTCGACATAAGCTTAGGTTTGATTAGATAAATTAGGTTGGTCTAGATAATTTTGGATAGTTTGGACTGATTTTAGCTACATTTTTCTATGATGGCTTCCTTCTGGAAAGGTCTCGATAGATTTTATTGGATTTGTTAAATAAAGTAGATTATTTCATCCTAGGCTTCTGTTATATCGGTTATGGATTGACAGATTCGACCGACATTGCATTGTTATGTTGTTTCCAATTTGGGTTGGCCATGTTGGGTTTGGTTAATGCTCTGTAGTAACGGATTCTATTGGGTGGATTGTTTTAAGATGTTGAGTGTGATAACAATTCATAGTGTGGCACTAATAATGTGTTATTCGTTAGGGTTTTCGAAGACTTTTCTGATTATGAAATGTGCTGTGAATATTTGTGGTTTTGAAATTCAAAAACCTATTCTTTAATCTTGACAAATCTAGATGAGTTCGTTTGGCACAAGGATGTTTATGTAGCCAGAGGGGATTAGTTTGAATCTGTTACTATAGATTCAATTTGTTACTTATAAGTCTAAGTGAGGGCTTTTAGCTTACGGAGATTGATATAATGGGTTCGAATGATTTAAAATAGAGACATTAGGGGTGTAATACACTTGGTTCTTGTCAGTTGATGTGATTATGTCAAGTTATCTCCCCGAGTTTTTATTGATTGTTTATGTGGGTTTGTTTGGATTCGTCATTGTTTATTGCCTTTGTTTTGATTTGTGTATGTCAATTTTAACGCTTTGATGGAGTTGAGTTGCTTTCCTAGCTTCTCTAAATATCTTGGTTTTGCTTAAATTAGAATAGTGAGAGTATCCGAATTGTGGTATAAGTTATAATGGGTTGGTTTAAGATTGAATAGTTTGATTGGAATTGTATTAGGATCAGTTCTTGTAGGTTAAACTGATTAAGTCAATTTTCAGTTTTGATTTATTTTAGATTGTTTAGAGGTGTCTGTTTGAATTGACCTACGCTTATTGGTTTTATATTTCTGTGAGTAGGTCGGGTTTTATTTTATAAAAGAGTTGAGTTGATTTCCTACTTTATCTAGGTATGCCAAGTTTGTTTATCTAATTTAGGCGAGCTAATTGTTCTAATAAGCTTTGTTAGTGGGTATAGATTTGATTGATGGTTGATTGGTTTGCCACGGCATGGTGAGTTTTGGATAATTTGTAGTTACTTCAACCTAGGTTTGGCTTGACTCAGTTTCACGGGATTTGAATGAATGTGTTTGATTCTCCATAGCTATATCCTAACAATGTATCCTAAGGCAACATTTTTCTAAGTGATGTTTGAGCCTCAATTTTGTAAGGACTAGCTCAAGGTCCCCTAACTAATGATTTTCACCTTCTTTGTACTCTACCTTCTTGAAGAGTTTCTCAGCACCCTTGTTGATGTTGCCCTACTTTACTAGTTGATGAAGCTCCAACAAATCCCTTTAGAGGTGGTTTAAAGACCAGCGGCGTTGATGCTATGGAGATTGGAAGCACAAGATCCTTCTCAAGAACTTCAATTTCACTCTTTGATATTGGTGTAGTGATTGATGAAGCCATTACCTCAAAAGGAGGTCGCCCTTCCCTTCTCCTCGACTTTTGTGTGCAATGAAGCATGGGGGATGATTGGTTATAAAGAGAGGAAGTCATTGATGGAGATGTTGGCAAGGTAGTAGATGCATATTGGTTTTGTAGAGGCTTCTTGTTACTATTTGAAGATGTATTTTCTTCTTAGTGGACCATGTCTTTCTTTCCTTTCAGACCTTCTTTGCAGAAGGTTTCAGCACAAAGAACAGAAGACTTCTGATATGACTTTGTTAGCATAGAAATTAGCATTGACAAAATGTGCTTCAGCTTTGTTGAAAGGCTCTATCTCGGTGACTAATTTCCTTTGTGTTCCATTACGGCAGTATTTGAAGCAATAGTGCCATGTTGAAGGAACTACCCCTGTTTCATGCAACAAAGGACGTTCCAAAAGTAGTTGATAGACGTCTTGGCGTCGATGGCATGTAGAAGGTTCGAAGATGTCAAGTCCCCTATTTCTATCTCAAGACGCACCATGCCTAAATCACGTTGTCCATTTTGATTGAAGCCTTGGATTGTCAATTTTCTCTTTAGCAATTCATCCTTGTCAATCCCAAGTTGTTTCATAATGGAGACTAGCATGATGTTGACGGTAGATCCAGAATCAATGAGGATGTGTAACATCTTCTATTCACGAACATATCCAGCAGCATACAAGGGTCTGTTGTGTGGATTTGACCCAAGTTGTAAATCCTCATTTGTAAAGGTAATTGTTGCCATGCAATTCACACAGTCGTCCCCTTTTGGTACTTTGCTTTGGTACTTGTTGGGAAGAATCAAGGTCCCCACCATTTCAAAACAAACCTTCTACAGCAATTGAAGTCCTTGGGTGAGGCTTAAGTGGGATGGCACTTCCCTCAACTGCTTTGTTATTTCTTCATAACACATGGGGTGCTCTTGAAGAGGCCTTGTCATGTCTTTGTCCTCGTCGGATGAAAAGCTTCTTCTATTGATGGTAATGTTTCCTATTCGTCAACTATCACCAAGTATGCTGCTATACACTCCTCTGGGAAAAGTTCTCTAGGCATGAATTCCCAAAGGAGTATTGGAGTTGGATGAGGTTGTTGAAGCATTTCCTCCTTACTAGGTGGTGGTACCTGAGGTGCTTTCTTCTTTGGCACTCTTTTTTTTGGAGGTGTTGTGTACTCGTTACCTTCTAGTCTACTTTGGTCTAGTTGATGCAGGGACAACGGGATGAGGAACCTTGTTCTTACATCGAGAGAGGATGTTCTATCCGATCTCATCTTGAGGAGATGTCTCTGAGTCACTAGAGTAGATGGAGATAGTCTTGCTTCCATTTGAAATGATTCCTTTGGGTTGGTGTCATACCTTCTTCTTGGGTTTCATACTGGTGAAGGTGGACGACCCATCTTCTATCTCATCTTCTGAAATAGATGGCTCTTCCCAATAGTCCAAGTCACCAGTCATCAGTTGAGATGTTGGGATTCCTGAACCTTGGCATGTCAGAATAGGCATAAACTGTGGTCACCTCTTGATCAAGGAGTATTTTGTCCTTCAAGACAAAACACTTTTTAGTTGGATGATTTATCATCCGATGGTACTGGTAATACTTGGGGTCGGTCACATATCCTTGCTCTTCACGTCCTTTTCTAGATCCTTCATAACAGGCCTAGACTTCTCTTGGCCTTGGTTTGCAAAAGATTTCACTTTAATCTCCATCTTTATCTTCTTGTCGAAGATCTTAACTTCCTTCTTAAGGTCCTTCTTAACTTCCTTCTTTGGAGGAGGAGGAAGTCTTAAGGTCCTTCTTAACTCCCTTCTTACCTTCCTTCTTATCACGAGGATCACTTAGTTGGGGATTTCCATGCTTGGTTATCTAGATCTCCAAGTCATGAGCTCGAGTAGCTAATTCTTCAAAGGTGGTAGGCATGTTCCCTTTAAGACTGTAGAGTATTCCCTAATGCATCCCTTGGATGCATGTGTCTATGGCAGAAGATTGACTGATATGTTCCTTGCACTAAAGAAAGAGGTTTCTCCGCCGCTCAATGTAGTCGATGATAGACTCATCATTTCTTTGCCTTGTAATAGAAAGTTTTGGAAGTCCAACCGCTTGACGTGTACAGTAGAAGCGAGTGGGGAATTCTCTCTTAAGCTGGTTTCAACTGTCAATGGAGCTTGGTTGGAGGTCGGTATACCAATCAAAAAATGTAGACTTGAGGGAGCAAACAAATTGCTTTGGCATTTGGTCGTCGTAGGTTCCCGCATTGTTGCAAGTCTCAATGAAGTGGACTATGTGCTGCTTTAGATTATTACCCTTGCCATTGAACTATTGGAACTTAGGAGGTTGGTAGCCAATTGGCATACACATCTCATCAATGTAGCGAGTGTATGGTTTGGCATACAATATAGAGGTCTGTGGAACTCCATACTGAGTCCTTATGGTGTCAGCGATCATTTACTAGAGTTGTTGTACTGTTAGAAAAGCGATAAAAATTTGGGTGGTGTGTTGCATCATGTTCTACATGGTAACATGATCACGCTCTTATTGTTGTTGCTTCTGCTACTTTTGGAGGTTAAGAGTCATTAAGGAATGAATCCTAGAGGGTAGGAAGGTCCTTGACTGGGCTCTGCTTGGCGGTTTTGTATCTCCAATTTGTTCATCAAGAAGGAAATCTGGAGATCTTTCTCAGTGTTGGAGCTCTTGAGGTTTTTAATGGCTACGGTCATCTTCTGGAGTCGTTTTTCCATCATCACAGCTTCTGTCATCATCACCGGTACGATGCTACTAGAAGTGGAGTAGGAGTTGTATGATGGAGAAGAGTATGACTCTGTCCTCGACATAGTGCTGGATTGGTCATCTGAGAGAAGGTGTTTTTTCCCTTCAAATCAAAGTGTGAAGAGTTGAAGAGGCTTTGCTTCTACAGAGTAGCCAACTTGGTGATTTTACGTGTTAGGATCTTCACTAGAGATGATAGCTGCACTTTGTTGGATTTTGCCATGGCACATGTGACGAGATGGTTGTAGGAAGAACCGAAAGCGCCATTGGATGGTTGCTGCAATTGTTGACTCAAAAGATCGGAGGAAGAGAGAGTTCCACCAGGCATGCCAGAAATTTGTTGACACAAATTTTATGTTTTTCAATTAACACAAAATATCGAGACTAATTACAAAAAAAAATTGTAATAAAGGAAAATACAATGGATATGAACTCTCTTTGATTTCTATTCGATAACGTGAGCAACCTCTGATTAACACGGCCCTTTTGTTGTGGTTTGATATTCTTGGGAGAGCGTGAATCCAAATGTGTTTGTAGAGAATGAAAAAGCTTTTTCCTTCTTGTAGTTGTTAGAGTTTGCAGGAACTTGTGGTTGTTTGCAATCTTCAGTGTTGGTGTCTGAGAGCTTCTTGTAGTGTGTTTTTGGAAAAAAGGAAAAAGACCCTTTCTCTTCTTAGTTAAGGCTATTTACAACCAAGGGTTAGGACTGCCACCTCAACCCATTTTGCTAATCAATCCCATGTGAGTGGGGTGTTGGGTTTGGGTTAACTCTCATACATGCACCATGATGTAGGAGTTAGTGGTCTTGCTAATGGGACCACCCTAGTACAATAGGAGATGGGCCAAATTGGACTTAATATACTTGGATCCTTAGGCCACCAAGACATATTTAATTCAGAGGCTGTCATGTAAATTAAGCCTATTTATTTGGCTTAAAAATTCAGATATCTACAATGTCCTTTTTGGCAAACACCCCCTTTCAATAACTTAGTAGTGAAGAAAATTGTTGATTCAATCCCAAGTTGGATTGAGTTATATCAATTGGAAATAGCTAATTTACACAAAGAAAAATAATGTGTAAAAAACAATTATGGGAGATTTTCCTTTGCGATGCATGATTTGATATTTTTAGGGAAAATTCACTTCCCATGTTATTTTTGATAATTTTATTCCCTCTAGCACTATCATTGATGATTCCTGGTCACAATTGTCAACGCTTAGGGCTGCAATTTGAGACATTAGGTTTCTATTTCTAGTCAATTTTCTTCTTTAGTCCTTGTAATAGAGAAAGAGATTTTATATTTTATTTTTTTGATAAGATTAAAAAAACTTTAATAATTTGTTTATTTAAATAATAACTTAAATCTTAAATTTTGATAATATAACCTTCATAAAAACTATAGAAAAATATTAAACTATTTATATGTTAATAATTTGAGACAACGACCATTGTTGGTGCCTACTAATGAAAACGATACTCCTGTGGACTATCCAAAATTTTCTAAAAGGGTTTAAGGTGAGGAGCCCTACCCCACCCCTCATCATGAAGATCATCATATCGTAGAACTGCTAGGAGGAGACTTGGTAGTTCAACATCTAAAAGCCATCCGTGGGGTCTCCAGTCCAAATATCACCTTTTATCTCTAAGACTAAGGCTTCAGAGTCAAAATCTATCAAGATTATAGAATCATTGGGTCTAGTTAAAAGCGATGTGATTCCGGTAGATGGAAAATCTAGTGACCTTTGGCTAAGTTGATGCCTTTTCGTCAACTTGGAGATCATCTCGTCCTCTAATAATGTCATCGTTACTTCAATTTCTTCTTTTCCTCTAACAGAGGTCTAGCATATTGTTTGTGTAGATAATGAACCTTCTATGATGAATAAAGAATACTTTTGGAAACATCTTAAAATGATTGCTAGCTCGATCTCTTCCCCTTGGTGTTTGTTTGGTCAGAGAACTCAAATGTCATTTGCACTGCGAAAGATATAAAGATGAAACAGTCACTTGCTCTTTGGAATAAATTAGACTAGACTACTCATGGATATTGTTAATTAACTATGTTAGACCAGTCTAAACTTGGTCTAACAAGAGGGAACCACCCTAGCTCATCAGAGAAAGACAAAATAGAGCCTTGGCTTCAAACTATTGGAGAGTTTTTTCTTTCCCAAATGCTATGATGAAACATCTCCCCTCTGTGGGAAGAAAACACACTCCCATCTTATTAATTTTGACAAGAATTATCAAGAGGACTTAAAACTTCTTCACCTAGAAGCTTATTGGTTGAAAGATGGTTTTCTCAAAGAAATAGAACACAACTAGGGCTCTATTCCTTAGGGTCCTTTACATTCCAAGTGCAACAAAGAATGCAAGTTTCAGTTCACAAATTGGGGGAGATCCATCACAGGAAATTGGGTGTAGAAATTGAAAACCATTACTGAAAGAGTTGAATAGTTAGTCATTAATTCTCCTACTAAGAATACCTTTGAAGAAGAGAGAAGATTGGTGGCTAAATATAAAGATTGTTTACCCAATGCGAAACTTTATTGGAGACAGAGAGCTTAGGGTGCCCAAATTAGTTGGCTTATGTGTAAAGATGGAGAGTGGAGCTTAGATCCCTTGGTGATCTAGAATTCATTCCTTTCCCATGTGGTTACACAGGGGGAAAATAAATTAATTTCAATGGTTCCAAGCTACGAGGAAGTAAAAAAAAAGGAGCATATTTAATATAGTTCCATTAAAAGCCCCAAGACCTAATGGCTTATTAGCTACTTTTTACCAAAAATCTTAGGAGGTAATTGGCAATGAGTTGGTGGATTTTATCCAACCTGTGTTCAAATAGAAGAAGATGTCTTATGTTGTCAATGCTATATATATTTCTTTAATTCATAAGAAAGAAGCTCCGGAAGTCGTAAATGATTTCTGTCTGGTTGGATTATGCAATATTACTCATTTTCTAGTCACAAACAATTAATATTCATTAGATTTGAAGGGATAAAAGTCCCTTTTACCCTCAGAGAGAGCAAGGAGGAAACATCCTCGACCAAAACCCTATATTCACCAAATGCACTAGAAAACATATGGGTTCTATGGTACCAATGTGCCGATAATGGCTCCATGGAACCAACACTTCTATATTTAGCTAACTCCCTAATGTAATCAACAACAAACAATCTTGCCACACTTATCAGCACCAATTTTTCTTGGTCCCTTTACCTTACCTTTTTCATACCTTCCTCTTAGACCCCAGAAACTTGGAAACATAATCAAATCAACTTGAGACTTTTCAAAACTCAAAATAATCTTGAGATCAATATCAACATCCGATCAGACATCATCCCTAGACTTGGAAACCTATAACTTAGTTACACATTTGTTTTCATGACTAAACAGCAAAGATCTATCATTCATTACACCAACTTCCTTTCTAATGGCCCCGATCTATGCGATATTCAAACTCCAACTCATCGAAATCAAATCCAATGCACCCATCATCTCAGGATCACCAGGAATCAATCAACCAACAAATCCCACCACAAATCTACGAAAATCAATCACAAAAACACCAACATCCCATTTTGATGGCCCTAAATGATTTCCAAGATCGACCATATCTTTCTCAAAATAGAACTATCTACTTGACTCCTCATCCTAATCCATGCCTACCATCAAATTGTTGCTCAAAATTCCCCCGTTTGACCCCCCAATCAAGCCTAAATTCTATTTTAGCAAATCTCATTAATTAGAGTTTACCATCGGTCATCCCAATTTTATGATTAATCAGACCTTATTCGAAGACCAATAAAACCCCAACACATCAAATTTCATGACCAAACACCTCCATTTGACTCTTGAGAAAATAAGATATTTAGTTAAAAATAGTATATAAAATATTTAAAAATACTCATTATTTGATACTTAAGATATTTAGTTATTGAAACATTTAAATAAAATTTTATTATTTTAATGTTAATTTTATGTTATTTAAATAAAAACTTATGCACTAACAATATAAATTATGATTTTCCATATTATTCAAATAACAGAAATTTAACATTAAAATAATAAAATATTATTTAAATATTTCAATAACTAAATATCTTAAATATCAAATAATGAGTATTTTTAAATATTTTATATACTATTTAAATTTTTTAAAGAATGAAAAATTTAACATAACTATATTTTAAATAGTTAAAATAACGAAATTATGTAATAAATTAGAAAAATTAAAATAAAAAATCATAACATAATATTATAATTAATAATAATTTAAAGTGTTTGCAAAATTAATAATGAAGTTATGTAATAGTAGAATAAATTGTAATTTTATAGATTATTAAATTTAATTAATAATTAAAATTACAAAATTTAAATAAGGATATTATTTAAATAACTAAATAATATTTCAAATAACCAATTTCACTTATATAAATTAATAATTCTAGAAAAATAACTTTCAAAAAATAATATTAATTAATAATGATATTAAGATCTTAATCTATATTTATTATATATTTAATATACTAAAATTAATAATTTTTGTATTTTCAGCAATTATTTATAGTTTTTAAAAATATATTGTCAATAATTATGTATAAATCCACTCCTAATTACTAGATATTAAACTACTGTTATTTAACTATTAAATTTAATATATTATACTTATTGTATTTATTGTATTTTTGAGATTACAATATTTATGACCAACTTAATATATTTTCAGTATTTTTAGTATTTTTGTAATTATTTTATTTTTATTAGTTATCTATTTTATTTTCATGACCAATATATTTTCAATTATTATGCATTTTTGCTATAAATTTTTAATAATTATTGTTGATTAAACTAATTTTATTTATTAGAGATTAAAATATTAATTTAGATGAAATTAGGAGTGTTGATCATAACCTGGTTTAATTCAGTTGTAGGCTATTTGGTCAACCAAATCGACATGGTTAGGTTGGGGATTTGGTTACCCGAAATCTACTGGCCATTAGTGAGAACCAACTAAATTGGTTTGTATTGGTTTGGGTTAATTTTCGGTTTGCTCAATTGGTTTAAAAGGTTATATTGAAAACTTAATTTTAAATTTAAAAAATTACATTAACATTATTAAAACATAAACTTATAATATAACATATTTGAAACTAATAAATATGGGAATTTCACCCCTTTTCCATATTAAAAAATTATATTTAAAAAATAAAAATATTAATATATATTTATGATTGGGTCATTCAATTTTGGTCAATTTACAAATGGCCACAACAAAACCGATCCCAATTTCAATCTAAAATATTAGAATCTGGGCAATTCGGGTGTTGGTTGGTTAAATTAGTTCAATGAACAAGCTTAGCTGAAATAAATTATTTCTATTTTTGCATGTTAAAATGTTATTAAAAGTTATAAATATAAATAATTAATCATTATTTTAAAAAGTTAGAAATATAAAACAATTGTATACTCTTATTCGTTTTATTGTTTAGCTTTCCTTAACAAATTCCGTGCATTGCACGGGTCCTCGCTAGTTAATTAATTAATAAATGTTATTAGAATTGTTTCTCCCACTATCTTTCCTTTTTAATAAAAACTGGAATTCTAGAACATAAAAAATATCTACTCATTTTTTCTTTTTTTTCCATCCCTTTCTAACCTTTCCCATTTCATCAAAATCTTCCCACAAATCAAACGTAGCCTAAGGTATGAATGGCAATGGGGCGGGTTCAAGGCGGGGATTACACTCCCCATCCTCGATCACGACCCCCAAATCACCCTCTGTCTCCATTCCTGATCCTCGACGAGGAAAGGAATCTCCCCTCCATCCCCGACCCCGATGGGGATGAATTCCTCGTCGGGGACCCAAATCCCCGACAGAGTGAGAGGTTGAGACAAAGAGATTGAGATTGAGAGAGAGAAAGAGAGAGAGAGAGAGAGAGAGAGAGAGAGAGGACCATTGAGATAGTTAAGATCGATGAGGAGAGAGAGTTCGATGGGTGATGACGTCACGACGACGACGGTCAGCAATGATAGGCAAAAGTTAGAAGGACTGATGACTGAAACTCTTCTTTATCTATTCTCTATCACTCGACCCGTTCCCAATCGGGAATTCAGGGTAGCCTCATCCCAACCCCGACCCGAACCCTGCCAAGGTAACCCCATCCCCAACCCCATTGGGTCGGGGAGCCTGAGTACCCGTCAGGGATGGGAAAATTGCCACTCCTATCCTAAGGTTTTAAAAATGACATATTCCTAAACGGTGGATAATCTGTTTGTATTTGATGTGGCAGCCAAATCTTATTTCTTTGATTTTAGTTGGATTTCTTCGCAAAAATTTAATTGCCAAAACTTGTCTGTTGCTTTTCAAACACCTCATTAATTATGAACCATAACTTCGATTTAGCATAGACCTCATTGGTCGTCCATAGCTTCATACTGTAGATCTTAGAATGCTCATCTATGTCGCAGGGAAGAGCCCTCTCCACCACCTGATATTGGT
Organism: Nelumbo lutea; assembly: GCF_056320005.1. NCBI lineage: Eukaryota > Viridiplantae > Streptophyta > Magnoliopsida > Proteales > Nelumbonaceae > Nelumbo > Nelumbo lutea. The sequence goes on from NC_142691.1 coordinate 37,701,752, forward strand.
GAAACCTAAAAGTCACAATTTCTGCGAGAGGAGAAGAAATATTAAAACCCTAGAAACTTCTTTTTCTTTCCCTCTCCCTAGTAGTTTAGTGAGTCTTGTTGAGATGACTCTCAAGTCTTAATGGAAACTTAGAGATTGTAACATCGACCATCAACTCTTCCGATCTCTTATCTCTTTGCACCAACAATGTCTAAGTGCTATTTGAACTGACAACCACCACTACGTGATTCTGCAATACTCCATATCTCTTGTAACCGCGACCTTAGGCTTGTAGCGGCAACTTCCACCCACCTGAGCGGCAGCTGAATCGGGGGTAGGCTCTCTTGGATCTTGCAAATTCCATTGAAACCGAATATGTATTAGTGAGGTTTCTGTTTTGTGTCTCAGTGGATAGCGCAATCCCTTGCCCGTGGAAGTTATGCTGCATGAAATCTCTTGGGGTTTCACTCAAGCAAGCCTGGAGTTAGGGTTTCTCTACATAAACATCTTTTAAATTCTGAGTCTAGAAATTTGAAAGTAGAGAGTAGATGTACAGTATGGACTGTTAAAGAAGTCAGAAGAGGATCCAAAGACATTACTTGGAGAAAATTAGTTTTGCTTTTGTGTAGCACTGAAGGCATCAAGGGAAAGAACCGTTGGTTATCTCCTGGAAACGATTATGATTGTGTGAGAGTGCAGGAGAGTGGGGCGAGACTTCTTCTACAAAGAAACTGAAGAGCTTTGAGACGAAGAAGGGCGTCGCTCTTAAGCCTGGGGTACATTATAAATCCTTACTCTATCTTTTTATCTTTCCTACTAAACCCTAGTTTCTACTTTCTATTTCGCCCTCTTTTGGTGTTATTGTTTCATTTTCTTGGGTACTAGTAATCTAAATCTGCTGTTTGAATGTGGTAGATATCGATGCGGGAATGTGCAATTTGTTAGGAATCACATCATGGATCTCTATGAGTAAAATATCTTGAGCTTTAGTGTTCTTCTTTGATATCTTTTCGTGATTTTTTTTGTGATTATTTTTTTGGTTTTGCTTGATCAGGCAGCGAGCGCCAGGTGAAACAAGCAGGCGCATTGACAGAGTGTACCCTTGCTTGAGGTATGCATGAATATGTCAATGTCTATTTCTTTGATTTCTATAACCATAGATCGTAAGGAAAAAACCACAAAAACAAAATAATGAACAAAATATTCACACAGGGCGGCATTCAGTGAGGGTTTTTTTTTTCATTTTTTTATTGGCAACACAAAATAAATCTTTCATAATTTTAATCCAGAATGTATGATTTTAAAGAAAATATTTGGATGGTGGTCAATAGTTCTGTTTGAACTGTCTAAAAAAATGATCCATGGATGGAATGGTCTAAAGACATTGGATCATGCAAGCTTTTGCTGTAAACCCTCTTATGTAGGAGCCATCAAATTATGGGTACTGATATTTTAGTATTTGCTATATGGTAAATATTCAAGGTCCCAGGCAACAACTTGGGGTCCCTTGCCTCCATATACGAGCCAATCTGTTCATCCTAATCTTCTTTAATGGAAAACAAGGATGATGTGCCTAAAGGAGATAAGCTTCTTGTAGGCTCTTGTTATGGCAAGGTGCCTCTCCACCTGCCAAGTATCTCTCTCATCAATTAGGCTTCCATGCATTGCCTCATTGGATTTGTTGGCTTTTGTGGAAGTTGTTACCATGGGGTTCTTATATGTGGTGCATAATTCATTTAGGGAAGGTTTCCCCTAAGTCAATTATATGGTTAATGTAATCCTTTCCCCCTTTTGGTGTCTGATCATAAACTACTTTGTAGCAAGCTAAATGGATTAAACTAGATTTTCAAGGATTAGAGATTCAATGTGCTTGGGTTGGTGAGGTTGTCTTCCTAGGGAATTAAACATTGGTCTTAGGATTGTTAGCTTTTCAATTGCTTGACCCTCATCAACCTGGTTCTTTTAGAAGAAATGGATGAAAAAGAAAACAAATTTGATGCTACTTATGAGTTATGGCTTAGAATATTACTGGTTGATTTTATCTTCCCCCAAGAACTCCATTTCTATTTCTATATATATATATATATATATATATATATATATATATATATATATATATATAGAAAAATAGGAGAACGAGAGATAGTTGATTCCTAACTCCTATGTTTTATTCAAAACTAATTTGTAAGCTTTTATTAATGGCTTAGTTGCTTACCCTTGCATAAAGACACGAATATGACTAACAACAACAAAGAAACTTATACTTCTTTCTATATATGGATAGAACCCACAACTCCTTTTATGTGGTAGTAAAAGAAGCTTGCCTTGGAGTTTTAAAGAACACGAGGATCAAAGGCTGATTTTTTCTAATACTAAACAAACCACAATCAATGGAATTCCTAAAGTTGTTTTTTGAAGATAAATAAAAGAAAAAATTCTCGATTAGTACCCTGTACTTTGGGCCTAGTGCCACTTTGGTCCCTGAACTTTAAAATGTGACAATTTAGTACTCAAACTTTCGAAATGTGCCAACCCATTACCTGTTGTTGGTTAGTTGTTAAGTGGCATGCAAAAGGACACAAATGCCCTTCGAGTGTCATTCAGTTTTCTTTATCAACCATTAGAACTAGTTTTCCTCCTTCTCCCACCACTCCAACAACCATCGATAAATCTAACTCATTCAACCATATCCACCATCCCCACATGCTCAGGAAATGCACCTAAGGTTTTCTCATCTCCATTAGAGCCACTCAATTCCAGCCCTTTCATAATGAGCAGGATACTTATTTCTGTAGAAGAAGATGATGAACAACGTTTTGAAGGGTAATTTTATCATTTTCAAGATATTTAATACACACATGCCATCACGTGATACACATAGTTGACGGTCTGTTAACAATAGGATTGGCACATTTTAAAGTTCGGGGACCAAAGTGGCACTAGACCCAAAGTACAGGGTACTAATCGAGAATCCTAAATAAAATATAATATTTATTCAAAGAAGAAGAACAAGGTATAGAAAAGGTGATGAGAAATCACCTATACCCAAAAATTATCGATAGATTTCTATTTCTATTTACTTAATTATTATCCATTGACTTATCGAGATCTTGTGTCTATCCCAAGTTCAACGATGGATTTCAATGGAAAGCTAATGGAAGGAGGTCTTTGTCTCATGGTCATAGTACAAGGGGTCATTGTCGCAAAATAAAGACAGGGGGTCTTTGTCATAGACCCCATAATATAGGGGTCTTTGTAATTTACCCAAAAAATAATTTAAGCACCAATAATTTAACAATGATATGATTTTAAAAATGATGAAATAAAATCACATAATTTACTCATATAGTTGGGATGAGCTTGAATCTCTGCTCGAAGAAGATTTTGGGACTTAAACAAATACTCTGTGCCTTACCACAAATAATTAAATATAAACTAACAATATTTCATCTACACGAAGTACATACATATATATGCATCAGTGGATAAGTGATTAAAGGTAAAGTGGGCTTGGGTCAAGTTCTTATTTTATTGTTAAATCCAAGCACAGCCCAAGTCCAATCGGTGCCAAGACAATGAAGTAGAAACCAGCGGTTTTATTGAATATTTTTTGAGCGGTTTTATTGAATTTTACTTCCCTGTAATATGAAAAATCAAAGTGAACCTGTGAACGAAAGAGGGAATCGATTTACCTTCAAAACAGGGGATCTCTTCCCTACCCTAAATTGTGAATTATGACCGTTAAGAGTGTCTCGTTGTTCTTTTCCCAACGGCACTGAAGTGAGAAGGATTCGCCTACAGAGATATTATCCTAGGGCACAGAACGGCAAGGCCTTATTCACAATTCCAGTTCTTGACATATCCCTGTTTCACTGGTGATCGCCAGATGAAGTTATTAGTTCTTTCTCTTTGGGTCTTCTTCAAGATCTGGTTTCTTCATCACAGTCTTTCTGCGGCACTGAACAACAGGTTTAGACAGATCTAGTTCTTAAGAGAGTCTTGTTTCACAATCTCGCCGGGTAAGGTTATTGGCTCGATAATGCTCGCTCTTCTTAAGATCTGGTTCCATTGATCTATTTTCTTTCTAATTTCTTATACAACGAAAAATGCATTGATCTGTTCCATTGGTTCTGGTTTTTTGTAGTTTCCGTTTTTTGTCTTTGAATGGAGATTTGAACAGCTTCGCTTTTGATTTTAGTTAGGTTACCCTCGTTTTTTTTTTGGTTTGGAGAACTTGCTTAGTTTGATTTCAACTTGTTTACTCTCTGCCTCAAAAGAAAATCTCTAGTTCTTTTGATTGACTAATCGGTAGGACTATTTACCTTTGCTTTCTTCTTTTTTCTTCCTTCTATTCCGAAGTCTATGCTTCTGTTCTGGCTTAATTTCATATAAGTATAGTTATAGATGTATAATGCTTATCAGTGGCATCGGGTTTAGTGTTCACAGTAACTATTTAGAAGACCTTCCAGTGTACCTTTTTGTTCAATTCAGGTTTCACAGAACTCTGTCAAGATAATTTCATTATGTCTCATATTGTGATCTTTCTTTCTCGTTTTATCTATTGCTTGAATTTCTAGGTTAAGCAGGGTTTCAGAGGATTCTATTAAGAATTATTTTAACTGTGTTTTTTATATTTGGCTTGCTATCTCCATTGAAGCCCATCTATGGAAGGAGGGAAGAAGAGAGGAAGATGAAGAGACAAAACAGGCTTGGTTGTGTGGTTTGCAAGGCAGTGTAGTCTCTACAAGAGAAGTTAAGGCAACTGAGGTTCCCAAGAAAAAAGAGAAAAAAGAGGATGATTTAAACACTTGGGGAAAGTCAGCATGGTAAGGTGGGCTGAGGGATGGCAGGTCCTATGTTCAGTCGGTGACAGGGGAATTAAATGGAGACGGGCTTGTTCCAGTTCAAATTTCAAAACAAAATGAACAAAGGTTGGCAAGGTTTCAGGGTTCAAGCCAGTCCTGTGAGCTGGTTCAGTCTGGTCCAATGAACCGAGGCTAGTCAACCAGTCACATGTTGTTTTAAGTAAACACGTGATTGGCAAAGGGATAGAGTGTTGGGCCAAGGCCCATCAGGATCTAATGGGTCTAGGCAAGTGAATGGGTCGACTTTTTTAAATCGGGTGGACCCAGACCTTAAAAAGCCACGCGCCCTTTTAAGTAGGCACGTGACCAAAGGAGATGGGGCGATGATGGACCAAAACGGTGGTCTATCATCGTCTCCCTCGAGCAATTTGCAACCAACGCCTGCAGGAAGTAGGGTTAGCCGCAGTGGTGCAGCAAATCTGAACTGGGCATGTTGCTGATCAAAACTGAGGAAGGGGTAATTTGGCAGCTAAGGAATGAATTCAGGCACTTCAAACAACTTTCTAGAGATATGCTTATCCAAATAAGATGGATTTGAAGGGATAGAAAATCCATCACATGGACGCCCAAGATTGCGGAATAAAGTGGGCGAATTTCAAAAATTTTTCTTTCCCTTCAACTGGAAATCGAATTCCCTATTTAGAAAATCATATTTTCAAAGATCATTCTTGAACCATAAACTGAACCAGATCTGAACCAAAAGAAGGAGAGAGAGATAATACCTGATACAGAGAAACAATATCTCTCAATGGAGGTGTTTACGCCCAAGGTAGGATCCAAAATTTGTTCCCATTGAAGATGGTGCAGTGCAGGGTGGAGCAGAATCAGCAGTGTTCTTCCCAAGAACTTGATCCTTCCAAAGTATCACCTGGACGACTAGTGAGTACAACTCCTAGCAATCTTTTCACCAAAAGATTGGAATCAAGATTCAATCTTGATTTCTCTCAAGCAATGGAGATCGAACAGCTATAGGCGGCGGCTGCAGGAAGGAGGCGGCTAGAGAGTATTTGCAGGGTGCAAAATTCTCTCTTCTGTGATCTCAGCTCTGAAGACAAGACAGTTGGTTGTCTGTTGTGATGTGTCTAAAGGTTGCCGCCCCCTCTTCCTTTTATAGACTTAAAGGGATCAGTTCCTAATCCCATTAGGAATTGCTAACCCAAATCATATCTGGATTAGAAGTCCCTTTAAGATAAGGGATAATCCTCATCTTATCTACATATTAGATCAGCCAGTTCCTAATCTAACTAGGAAGTTTCCAAATCTAAATCTCATTTAGATCTTGGACTCTCTGAGTGGAAAAGGTGTGGGCCCAATCCTATCAGTTGATCTTATCTCAGAATTCGCCTCTTAAAGACTAATCAAATTAGTCCAGTTCGAAATGGGCTTAAGGCCCATTTAGGGTTATGTATTCATTAAACCTTCCAAACTGTTGCCCAGTTGGGCTTCCTTGTATGGCGTGGGACCCAAACATTGATCTACACATCAGCCACATGGGTTCAGCCCAATCTTTGTTACAAGGCCTGGCCGAATACACTGTTATGGACAGTGCACCCCTTGAAACCCATTAGATGGGCTCTATGGGCCCAACACTTACCCTAAGTGGTCCCTGGGCCAAGCCACCTTGTAACACTCAATGGCCTTACACTTAACCTCTCAGCCCATAATGATCATACACTGCCCGACAAGAGAGGACCTCTCCCTCGGCTGCAAGGAACAGTGTTGCACTCTCTCAAGTATGGATATTGGGAATTAAAACATTTTGCAAATCATTTCGAAACCATAATTTATATACTTTTATATCTCATATAAAATATATTTTGCAAAATAAATTTCAACGATTGAAATCGGTTGCCGGCAGTCTTGGTTTCCATCAGTGAGAGTGCATCCCCGATCATTACCTTTGTCCGACAAAGGGGCTGATCCTGTCACTATGATCACCCACTCAGATGAATTCTCAGACTGTCCCAACATACCTAGGTTTTGACCCCCGCTAATGATCTCACTGATTGGTACATCAAAGACAACCCAATCCGACACCTAGTGCAGTATCATAATCGAGTCTAGGGGTCGGGTGTAACTTTTCAGTTTGGCCCATCAATCTCCAAGGTCCAGGGCAATACTGGAAATCTAGTCCAGTTCAAAGATTCAATTAATCCCACACTGTGTGTGCCTAGGGTCTCACCCTGGTAGCTGAGACAAGCCACCCCAACCGACTTGGTGGCACCACAATGTCAGCCTTTGTCAGGATAGGTCTCCCCAGACTGACCCACTGGCTGTGAACATTCTAAACTAACACGAGTCTCATTAAATGCCCAGTTTAAGGGTATTACACAGAAACATACCAAGGGAACATGAATCAAATATGCACTTTTATTCATTTACAATAAATTCATAAAATACATCATCTTGATTGAAGCTAAGGGCATACAAAACTGTCTAACAGGATTAGAAGATCTGCAAACAACATGGCAGATGGCCTAGCTAAACAAGGAATTCAGAGACAAGCCATGTTTTGGGTTCATGTGAAAATTTGGGCTGGCTTTTTGGGTTTGCTGTTTTTTTTACAACCTCTAGTTGCATCTTTCTATTCTAAATTAATATTTCATTTTTTCTGTTGCTGATCAAAAAAAAAAAAATTGCATATCATGTTACTTTGAACAGTGAAAGAAACAAGGCCTTTTACCTCTTCTGACCGCACTATATAGCCCTCCCCCCTCCCCCATAACAGAAATATTTCCCTTCAATTCACTCTTTTTTAAGCTATCTAGAAAGAGTGCTACAGCCAGATCTTTGACTCAAAAGCTTCCATCATAGAGGTTGTTATGCATAGGACTGAGTGATACCTGATCTGCTGGCAAAGAGGGACTTAGCAATTCCAGGGGTTACAGCTAAGCAATCCAGTGTGACTGGGATTCCATCTCTCTCTCTCTCTCTCTGATGCAAGTTGTCTTCTGTACATTCTGTTCTTTGTTTTGTTCATCTGAGTATATATCTCAATACTCCATTATAAATGAAGTAGGAGTTTCCCTGCTTTACAGCAATATAAACATATACCACTTAAAAAAATGCTTATTCTGAAGAAAGTCATTGGTAAAGAAAGTCATTGGGAGTGTTATATTTAGGAGGGGAGTTCTCTGAACAGTTAAAAGATGGGGAACTAAGAAAGCAGAAATCGGGGAAAGTTTTAGAAACAGAACACTATGTGAGGGTAAATTGAAAATGGTGTGGGAGTTAATTATCAAAAAAAAAAAAAAAAGAACGGGGTAGGAGTTTAGTTGACACCGGTAACCATATTTGGAGACACATTTTTGATACCTGATGAGGACGATTCTGATGGCTGGAGTATGGTTTTTGGATAGAGGTCTGAGAGAATCCTTGTTTTTTTTTTTGTTTGTAATGGTTCTTATATTTGGGTCATAGTTTTCAAAGTGTGCCATACCCATTATGTGTGTGCCATACCGCCATTAATCTATGTAAGTTCTTATTTGATTGGTCATGATGGGGAGTTTAGGATGCTTGTTGGTTCTCTTGTCCTTTGTGGGTAATTCCTTACAACCTATTTTTGTGTCTTCATTTTGTTTTAATGAATTTTTCTTTACCATAAAAATGCTTATTCTGTCCAAGATTCCAAGGAACTTATCCCATAGTTTTGGAGATGTATTAGATCAGATGCCTGTGAGCAGAAAACCTGAATGTCATGTAATTACGTCTCTTTCACACTTTTCTCTACTACTCTCTCTCATTGAAAGATTGAGTCACTAGGTTCAGAGATATGATGGAGGGAAAGGTTTTAGCTTCAATTGAAATGAGATTTTCTCCATTTTGAGCATGGAAAGATCCATGATGAACTTTAGAAGAAAGTAAAGGAGAATAAAGGGAGATGGAAGGGCAAAAGGGAGAAGAAAAGATTGGGAGTAAAGGGCCAATGGAAAGAACTACAAGATTGGTGATGGTCATTCAAATGGCCTGGAAGAGCAGGGAACATAGAGCCAAGAAGACTAACTGGATGTGAATTCACACTCGTATCCAACTTTCTTTCCCTGATGTTGTTTGCCTTAGCCAAACTATGTGGTGAACATGTTTAGAACAACCAAGTGTTGAACAAGTCGAGATCAATGAAACATGGGGGACCCTCATGGACCAACTCCTGTAATGTTCAGGATCAATGTCTCATCCACATACTCCACCAGGTTGGTTTTTACCCAATAAAGAACTAATAGAGGACAAATATTCATATCTAAGCATTTATCTTTTTGTTGACTTCATCCTACGTGTCACATCATAGGTGTTAAGATTAATCAGATTTTATAATAGACATTGTCTAATGGTAATAGCATATGTTTGCCTTTCCAAAGCCTGTTATCTTAGATACAAAAATGACAACTCCCATTATCTACATGCTTTTATGATTTTTTTGATTGATATTTGAGAAAAATGATTGTGGATTTCGATTGGTAATGAGTATCTCAGAGCAAAGGCAGCCATATTTTGAATTTTATTAAGTACCAGAAGGAGCAAGTTGTTTGTTTTGTTGGGCATCTACCCATGTGTCTAGACAGCTGATGCAAATGCATAAAGATAATTATCATATTTACCAAGTTCTCTAATTCAATTACAACATTTTCTGTTAAACTGCAAATATCTTGTGTGGAGTAAAAGTGTAGCTCCATTCATTTGCTTTAATAATGAAATCTCCATTGCCGAACTACTTGACTCTTTGGCAGGAGATATCCATGGTCAGTATTCTGATCTTCTTCGGCTTTTTGAATATGGTGGACTCCCACTTGCAGCAAATTATCTCTTCCTTGGGGATTATGTGGACCGTGGTAAGCAAAGCATAGAGACCATTTGCCTTCTCCTTGCATACAAAATTAAATACCCGGAGAACTTTTTCCTTCTTCGGGGCAACCATGAGTGTACTTCCATCAACCGAATATATGGGTTTTATGACGAGTGCAAGAGAAGGTTTAATGTCCGCCTTTGGAAGACATTTACAGATTGCTTCAACTGCCTGCCAGTGGCTGCTCTTATTGATGACAAGATCCTTTGCATGCATGGAGGATTGTCCCCTAACTTGAAGAACTTGGATCAGATAAGGAATATTGCTCGCCCTGTTGATGTGCCCGATCAGGGACTTCTCTGTGATTTGCTATGGGCTGATCCTGATAAAGATATACAAGGATGGGGAGAAAATGACAGAGGTGTATCTTATACATTTGGAGCTGACAAGGTCACTGAATTCCTTCAAAAACATGATCTAGATCTCATTTGCCGTGCTCATCAGGTAGATATGATTCAAATGCCATAGCCTGGCTCTTTTGGCTTGCTTAATCAACTTTTGTTACTTCATTAACATATGCATTTATTGGCTTATGTCTAGGTCTATAGATTTCAGTTATGCATCTAACATCAAATCATGGTCTAGATTAGTGCATGTTTCATGAAATCATAGGGTCCCATCAGAATGGCATAATTCATAATCCTCACTAAAAGTTATGGCAGACAAGTAGGGGTGCTACAACTTCCATATCTAGTAGTGGACTTTCCAGTGTGACAGAAGGTAATTTGGGTGACTAATGATGAAAAATAGATATGAATAAACAAAGATACAGCTTGCTGTCCACCAAAGTTTGACTAGGAACTAGATTTCATCATGGAAGCACTTACAGAAGTAAAGAAAAAGAACTGTTGCTCATAGTTTCCAAGGTGCCAAGGCAAGACTAGGTGACCATGGCGGGGTGCCCGGGCACCTAGGCACCTAGTCCTCACCTAGGCGATGGAATTTAAAAATAATAAGTTGATGGATTTCTACCCATTCTGAACTAGTTTCTTTGGATTTATGTATTCTGCACTTTTGTGCTTGTGTTTCTTGCAGTGTTGCTTCAAGTAGGCAAAACAATTTATTAGAGTTACAACTTATAACTTAGGAGTTGGAACTTAAAAGAACTGAAGGGGGTGGAGCCCCTATTTGAGATCAACAAAACATAGGGAACAAATACTAAAATAAAAGAAAATGAATGTGAAAAGTAGGTGGCAGAGCCCCTGTTCTAGACTCAGAAAAACTAGTGAAAAAATATTAAAATAATAGAAGAAATATGAAGAAGAAAAGAAGGGGTGAAGCCTTGTTCTAGACCCAGAAAAGCTGGTGAAAAAATACTAAAATAAAAGAAGAGTATGAAGAAGAAAAGAAGGGGTGGAGTCAAGGAAGTTATTGTTTTGACCTTCAATTCGCCAACATAGTATCCATATTCTCAATCAGCCAATTCCAATGAGTGAGAGAAGAGAGATGGAGAATAGGTTTGTAGAAGTTGCAAAATGGAGGAAAGAGATAAAGATTGAAGCAAAAGCTTTCATTCTTGAAGAGGTAAGGATCAGAGGCCAGCAGAGCTTGAAGATTAGGGAGGCAGAGAGAATTACAATATTGCTGGAAGGTCTTGAAGTGATCGAATGGATGCAGAAGTTTGTTTAGAAGCAAATTCTAAAGGTAAACAAATGAACTTTACGAAGTTCAACCTTGATGGAAGAAAGAGGTATGAGTTGGAATGCAAAAAGAATGCAAAAGGTTGTTACATAACTTTGCAGGAATTCTTTGGAGGAAGAAAGAAGCAGGTGGTCTGCTTCCCAGAAAGTAGAAGGGGTAATGGTTGGAAGGCAATGGCACAGGTACTGAATGACTTTATTCAGCAGCTGAAAACAAAACAAGTAGAGGCTGTAGCAAAGGAAAAGAAAGGAAAAAGAAGTTCTAAATTAGTATCATCAGTAGAAAAGGAGAACTGGGGGAAGAAATTTGTGGTGGAAACCTCAAGTTCACTAAAGGATTGGAGAGGTATTGCGCAGGCGATACTCAGAGAATTAAACCTGCAAAAGCCGATGGTGATTACTCCTTATGCCTCTTGTAAAGCTTTGTTAGATCTGGGTGAAGATGAAGTAGAGATTTCAGCTTTAATTATTCACTCAGAGGCTGGTGCTGCCATAGTCTCGAAATGGTGTCCTCTCTCCAATACCAAAAGTTTTGTGATTGAGGACAATGTAATAGACCTCTGGAAGGAGGAAGTATTACAGTCAATAGTTGTAGTCTGTGATGCAAGATTAGATGGTGTGTTTGATTGTGATCTCCATTCAGTTGTAGTGATGTTAGGTGGTATTAAACCCAGTGATATTCCAAAGAAGATAGAGGTTGTTTCAGATGGTTTAGTTTACCCCGTTTGGCTTGCTACCTCCATTGAAGCCCAGCTATGGAAGGAGGGAAGAAGAGAGGAAGATGAAGAGACAAAACAGGCTTGGTTGTGTGGTTTGCAAGGCAGTGTAGTCTCTACAAGAGAAGTTAAGGCAGCTGAGGTTCCCAAGAAAAAAAGAGAAAAAAGAGGATGATTTAAACACTTGGGGAAAGTCTGCATGGCAAGGTGGGCTGAGGGATGGCAGGTCCTATGTTCAGTCGGTGATAGGGGAATTAAATAGAGATGGGCTTGTTCCAGTTCAAATTTCAAAACAAAATGAACAAAGGTCGGCAAGGTTTCAGGGTTCAAGCCAGTCCTGTGAGCTGGTTCAGTCTGGTCCAATGAACCGAGGCTAGTCAACCAGTCACATGTTGTTTTAAGTAAACACGTGACTGGCAAAGGGATAGAGGGTTGGGCCAAGGCCCATCAGGATCTAATGGGTCTAGGCAAGTGAATGGGCCGACTTTTTTAAATTGGGTGGACCCAAACCTTAAAAAGCCATGCGCCCTTTTAAGTAGGCACGTGACCAAAGGAAATGGGGAGATGATGGACCAAAACGATGGTCTATCATCGTCTCCCTCGAGCAATTTGCAACCAACTCCTGCAGGAAGTAGGGTTAGCCGCAGTGGTGCAGCAAATCTGAACTGGGCATGTTGCTGATCAAAACTGAGGAAGGGGTAATTTGGCAGTTAAGGAATGAATTCAGGCACGTCAAACAACTTTCTAGAGATATGCTCATCCAAATAAGATGGATTAGAAGATTTGCAAATAGCATGGCAGATGGCCTAGCTAAACAAGGAATTCAGAGACAACCCATGTTTTGGGCTCATGTGAAAATTTGGGCTGGGTTTTTGGGTTTGCTGTTTTTTTTACAACCTCTAGTTGTATCTTTCTATTCTAAATTAATATTTCAATTTTTCTGTTGCTGATAAAAAAAACAAAAAAAAAATGAAAATTGCTTATCATGTTACTTTGAACAGTGAAAGAAACAGGGCCTTTTACCTCTTCTGACCGCACTATATAGCCCTCCCCCCTCCCCTATAACAGAAATATTTTCTTTCAATTCAGTCCCACATCCTAAACATCCTAAAGACCACCACTTTATATTACATTCTATCATTTATGGGCGATAATTGGTGACAGTTGCTGCATTACATACTAATACGATTATATGCCCATTACTCTTTCTGTCTCGGAATCAAAGCATCTACTGGCCAACATAAAATAGAGTTACACATAGTACACCTTTACACATATCATAGAAAGATCATTCGCTAGATCCTTCCACTAATGATCTCCTTGAGATTGTAAAAGATGGCGTTCTTCTATGGTGATTTCCCTGTTAAAGCCCTTTGCTTTAATTTGAATTTGGAAATGGTTTTCTTTCTTGGTTTTGGGGCTTTGTAATCTGAAGGCATATTCTTTGATGTAGTAAACTTATCAATGTGGCAGTCCCTAGGACACTGATGAACGGGCAATCAATACAAAGAGGGTGTTGAACCCTTGGGAAAGGAATGAAAATCTTACACTATGCCTCGGCTCTACTTAGTTTGGATGTACAGTAGTTAATATTGGCATGCAGGACTTCATTGAAGGGTAAGTATACATGCTGTTTTAGTCGTTAGTTCTTTTCTATTTTCAAGAATATTTTGGTCCTGTCACTAGTTTTTTGATAGTTTTCTGAATATTCTGTTCCATGCCAAAGTACAAAGAAGTAAAACTTATTAACCTAATATTCTATTAGGTTCTTTTCATATGAACCCTAAAGATTATCTAAAAAGTGCACGATAGAAAGCCTGTAAACTTCAAACAAGATTGGAGTTTGCTATCTATGTATATTTCATTATTCTGCCCTTGCTTGTACAATAGTCGATACCATATGCTCGGTAAGTACAATGTTAAGTTACATGTTTTGTGTTGTTGCACTGCACATTCTTTTTTCTTTATTTGGTCCTTCTGACGACTTTGGTTGGATTTTTGTTATTTTCTTCCTCTATAATTACATTGGCATATTGCAATCTATGAACAAATGTATATTTTGAGATGGATTTTTGTTGCATCATGTTGATTTTGATTAAATTTATTTTTCCCTCTACTAAATTATGGAAGTTGGTAGGGTGCTCCTAAGTGCTTGCAGTTTCTAGTCAGTATGAATATTAATATTCTCTGAGCTTTTTTTTTTCTTTGTCATCTAGTGCTTCGATTGATATCTTAAATCATTAAGGTATGCTCTGGTTGTCATCTAAAAATCACTATTATATGAATGAAGTTTGAACTTTCTTTAGAGTGTTAAGTCTTGATTTTGGACTGTAATTGTTTGAAAGCCATTTTTCTATTTTGACTTTTGAGCACATGGTGATGATACAAAACTGAAAATTATATAAGTAATATTTTCTATAATTGAAGCAATTACTTTGATGTTTTAACCTTAGATACAACTATGGGCGGAGGGCGGACCTCAATTTGAGGAAAACACCTCAATTGGTGGAGTTAGTTGATGATAGTAAGGTGAAATAGCCTTTTTATAGAAGTTTTCTGCTTATTTGTGATTTTTTATGAAATGTTATTTGCTACTTTTTAGTTCATATGTTGTATTTTGTTCGTAAATCGTTAGGATGTGGAGGAGCTGATGAATCAACCACTTGAGAAGATCTTATTGAGATGGATGAACTTTCAACTGACTTTCTCAGCAGATGTGAAGGTAAGTTAAAACTGGGTTAATAGATTCCCCTTTTCTTTATTTCGTTTGTGTGTTCATAATATGGTAGTGTACTATCTCAAAGTGGATATGAGATATCTGAAACAAGTGGTTCATCGAAACTTGAAATCCCATTTAGTTATATTTGGCAGTTAGAACTAAAAGATGTTTTATAACTCAATTTTATTTCATCCCACTTGGTGCTTGAATCCCAAAAACCAAAAATCAGAAACCAGGCTGAATGTTTCATTGAGTTAATTGAAATCACTTAGTAGTAAGCACTTTCCAGTTTCCATGCTTTGAACACTAGAACATGCCTCCTTTTCTTATCAGTAATTGGAAGGCCCTCTTCCTCCTCCTTTTCTTATCAACATTACGACAAGCTCTTTGTGGTAATAGCATCAAATGCATCAAAGTTTAGTTTATGCTAATAAGTCATTTGCTCTAATTAACTTTAAAAAGTCTGAAATCATTGCTATCCAAAACTGGTCTTTGGAAGATTTAAATAGCTGGTAAATTCTTGGGATCTCCAAAAAAGGCAAAGTGATATATTGTGTTCTATACCAGAAGTATTCATTTGGCAAGAGAGAAAAGCAAAGTGTTTTTAATAACAAGAAGTACTTAGGAATATCCTCTAGTATCAGTGGTAGAGGCTTCATTGAAGCAGGTAAGGGATGATAGCACGTGCAATCAAGGGATCAGATGTCTTGATGTAGAGGGCAATGTTGTTCTTCAAAGGAACAATAATGTTTTCTAGTTGAGGAAGTGTTATCTGGAAGGATTGGTGCCAATTTGGGAACGGATCCGAGAGGATTAACTGATTAAGTAAATCTTATTTGGTGCATGTTACCAAGGTTTTTTCGTGGTTAAAAGAGGGACTTGTTGAGACTGGACCCAACAATAAATTTAAGAGAAATTTTTCAAGGAAGGTTGGTTCTAGAGCTACGAATCATAAGGTTCTTATTGATATTAACTCCAGTGATCAAATTAACATTCATGATAGTTCTGAAGTTGGGGAGTTGAAGAAGATTGGAGTCCTTGAAAGGGAAGGGGGATGTGGGTAAAGCTTTGATAAGTCTTGACAGTGTAGCCAGCCTGTATCTTCTAGTAGATCTAGTACATACTTCCGTTGGGAAATAAAGATGCCCTTGTGAGAGCGGGCAACTTCAATTCCAAGAAAGTATCGTAAGGGGCCTAGATCCTTCACCTCAAATTTAGTGGCTAAGAATTTTTTTTGTCTCTGGATTTCAGCCTCCCAATCTCCTGTGATCACTATGTCATCCACATACACAATAAGAGCTGCAATTTTACCTTTACCTCTTTTTACAAACAAGGTATGATCTGACTGGCATTGTTTGAATCCCATTTGTTGGACTACTACATGGAACCTACTAAACCAAGCCCGAGGTAATTGTTTCAATCCATATAGGGACTTTTTCAACCTGCACACCTTTTGTTCACTGCCTTTGGCACAGAACCCTGGGGGTTGGGTCATGTACACCTCCTCTTCCAAGTCACCATTCAAGAAGGCATTCTTGATGTCCAATTGGTGAAGATCCCAGTCAAGATTTGCTGCCAAGGAAAGGAGAATCCGGATGGAGTTCATCTTCGCTATAATAGCAAAAGTCTCTGCATAGTCCACTCCATATACCTGTGTGAAGCCTCTTGCTACCAGTCTAGCCTTGTACCTTTCAACAGTTCCATCAGCTTTGTGTTTCACTGTGAACACCCATTTGCACCCCACTGGTTCCTTCCCCTCAGGAAGATCTACCAACTCCCACGTACCATTTTTGTGTAAGGCATCAATTTCTTCCTGCATTGCATCTGTCCATTCAGGTTTTGACAAAGCTTCTGCCACGGTCTTAGGGATGGGAACACTATCCACAGAGGAGAGGAAGGCACGGTACGAAGGTGAAACATGCTCATAGGACACAAAGTTAGAGATAGGATGATTAGTGGTACAAGATCTTACACCCTTTCTCTTAGCAATAGGAATATTAAGATCATTGGGGACATGTGAATCAACATTTAAAGGAGCAATGGGAGCAAGTGTACCTGGCTGATGAGACGGATTTGCCTCGGGTGAATCTGATGATGTTGGTTGCATAGTGTCCGGCTCCACGGCTCTTGAACTCTCTGGCTCTTATGGCGACGATGGAAAACCCGGAACGGAGGAGGATTGGGTAAAGGAGGTAGTTGAATCTGAGTCGTCGCCTGTTTCTCCTCAACCCTACTCTCCCCCTGAGGAGAAACCGAGAAGAACGGTTGACTCTCAAAGAATGAGACATCAATGGAAACATAGTACTTGCGGGCAATGGGATCATAGCAACGATACCCCTTTTGAGATGAGGGGTAACCAAGAAAAACACAAGGAATAGCCCGAGGGTCAAGTTTACCACGAGTAGGTGATAGGTTGTGGACAAAACATCGACACCCAAAAACATGCATCGGAATGGTGGGCTGCAGGGCTATAGGGAACAGGAGCTGATGTGGGGCCTTCTCTAGTAGCCGAGAGGGCATGCGATTGATGATATATGTTGCACACAATACTGCATCCATCCAGAACTGTTTTGGCACATTCATATGAATAAGCATGCCACGAGCAACTTCGAAAAGGTGACGATTTTTTCGTTCAGCCACACCATTTTGTTGGGGTGGTCCTGGCACAAGAGCTTCGCTGAAATGACCCACTCGAAGCAAAGAACTTCGTGAGATCACTATGGAATATTCCTTTGCATTGTCCGATTGGAAAATATGAATTTCCGTTTGGAACTGAGTGAACACCATGGCGTTGAAAATCTTTCACAATTTGTGGCACTTCATCTCGAGATTGCATACCACCCAAGTGTATCGAGAATAATCATCAATCAAAGTAACAAAATACTTATAGCCAGCCGCAATAGGTAGAGTAACAGGGTCCCAAACATCAGAATAAACAATATGAAATGAAAATTCAGATCTTTTATTTCTTAAAGGTAAATAACTTCTACAATGCTTACTCAACTGACAAGTTTGACACTGTAACTGACTCACTGACAAGGATTCAAACAACTTTGGGAACATAACTTTTAACGACTCAAAAGAAAGATAACCTAAACGACTATGTCATAAATAGGCCTGACTCTCACTCGACTAACTTGTGGACTCAGTTGCCACTAGACCAGCATTATTCTCCAACATGTAGAGACCATCCACCATGCTTCCTCTACCAATCGTCTTCCCCGAGGTCAAATCCTGAAACACACATGAAGACGGAAAAAAGGTGACCGAGCAGTTCAAAGAGTGAGTAATACTACTAATGGACAACAAATTAATAGGTAATTTCGGAACATGCGGGATATTAGGAAGAGTAAGGCCAAGTGGGAGAGATATGGTGCCTCAGCCAGTTATGGTAGAAAAAGAACCATCAGCCAGTCTTACCTTATCTCTCCCAGAGAGAAGGTTATATGTCTGGAACAAATTTGACTTACCGGTCATATGATTTGAGACTCCGGAGTTAATAATCCAAGGTGAATCAGTAGTATGAGATGACACATGGAAGTCTGTGGCATTACCTGATGTAGACGCAAATGAGGTAGGAGTAGGCCCAGAATCCACCTGGCGGAGAGTCCTACCATACAATTCCAAATGTTCACGGAAGGAGTTGATAATATCTTCCATAGGGTCAGAACCGGAATGTCTCTCACAGAAGGACTAGTCTCTGTCGATGCCAGATTAGCTGAGTTATACCTTTTTTGATTCTACTGGCCTGGTTTCTTGCCCTGATCCGGTGCTGACTTCTTACCCAAACCCTGTGCCCATTTAGGTTTTCCATGGAGATCCCAGCATGTATCTTTAGTGTGTCGTGTCTTCTAGCAGTGAGTGCACCAAAGCTTGCTTTTATCTTCTGTTTTTTTTCAAGTGTCACCCCTTTTAAAGCCACCTCCGACATTTGTATCTGAATTTCCCTAGACCGCTAGGGCAACTGACTCCCTTTCTACACCATTCATCACACTTCTTCTGCTTTCTTCTGACTGCACCAAGGCATACACCTCCTGGATTGATGGCAAGTCTTTACTACCCAAGATCTGTACCTTGATGGACTCATATGGCTAATTCAGCCCTAGGAGAAAGGCGAACACGCGTTGCTGTGATACAAGTGACTTATAGGCCTTTGCATCTTCATCACACTTCCAATTCACATTCTGATAATGATCAAGTTCTTTCCATATTGATGCCAAATCAGAATAGTACATCGAGAGACTCCTCTCCCCCTGCTTGCAAGTAGAAGATTCAGCTTGTAGTTGATATATCTTGGCATAGTGTCTCTGTTTTGAATAAGTGGACTTCGCTTGTTCCCATATCTCACAAGCAGTTTCAGCCCACATAAAGGTCTTCCTTACTTGTGGCAGCATTGAAACCAAGAGCCATGACATCACCATACTGTTCTCTTGGTTCCACCTATCATGCTCAGCACTTCCATACTTTGGTTCCTTTACTCTCCCATTGATGTATCCTATTCGCCCCCTAGCAGTGATGTAGAGTTTTATCCCCCTAGACCACTCAAGGTAATTCAGACCATCAAAGGGAATGACAGCCATGGGAAAGCTCATATCCATTCCCCCACTCACTCCATTGTGGCTCCCTGAGATCTTTGAAGTAGCAGAATTCTCAGTTGACATGGTCAAGCAATTAATCAGTCCCCCACAGCGGACTTAGGACCCCTCCTTACTCCACAAAGCAATGCTCCACTCAGTTCACACCCACACACTCGGGTTTACCAACCAGATTAAGCACAAACAGTACCAAATTCTGGACAAAACTGAGGTAATATTCGGCAGTTTAAAACCTGTATAATTTTATCAATCCCCACCTACCAGAATTCCAGAATGGCTAACAACCACTAATCAGCAAGAGAGATCCTTCTTGCTTATAGTCAACTCAAACCATTGAGAAGACAGGTCAGCATTGACCTACAGTTGTCTTAACACATGAACAGGATCACACAATCCAAGAAAACTAGGGTTGCACAGGTTCGATAGCATTCAGCCGCCCCAGATTCATAGGGTTTTCACTCGGCACATAACCAAGGAGAGTGAAGAAGAGAAAATAGGGAGAACTATACTAGTCGTAGCTATTATGTAGTCCAGAATCAGATTTCCTTTCTGCTAGTAGGGTTGATCGATCTTCTCTTGACAGTAGGGTTGATCCATCTACTCTCTTTTAATCAGCATTCCCGCTCTGATACCATCTTGACAGTGTAGCCGGCTAGAGATAGGTGGAAGAGGAGAGAAGAGAAGAGAAGAGAAGAGAGGAGAAGAGAAGAGAAGAGAGGAGAGAAGAGAGAAGGTTTGCAATGTAACAGTACTGGCGGCGCCGGTGTTTATTTTACTATATATAGGGCGACAAAAATAACAAGGGAAAAGACCCTTGTGCCCCTGAGTACAATAACAGACATAACAAAAATAAAAGAACGAAATAGAAAACACTTTAATTAGACAAACAGGCCCTAACAACTGCAACTAAGTTATTTTAACATTATTCCAACAATAAGTAATGATGTTTTGAACTTAGATAATGGGAAAAGGAAGAGTCGAGTGGACTTAAGGAAACTAGTGGAGAGGGATATTGAAGTTGGTAAATCTGTAGGCCTATTCTTTTTGGGTGGTGAGGCTTTTGCTAGAAGGGCTTTTGAAAGAGTTTGAGAAAAAGAAAAGGCGAAGTGAAAGAGCAACACTCAAGAGGAAGGTGGAGAGGCATGGGATGAGGGAGAGGGTCAGGATTTCAGACATGGAGGACTAAGTGCGATTGATGGGAGGAGTTGTGGAAGTTTGATCTACTGGTATTTACAGGAGGCGGATGCTGTTGTTTGAAGTGTTCAAGAGGGTTTTGGTTGGAGATTTTCTCATCTTGATCAGGGCTAGTGTTGCTTTGTTTAGTTCTTGGAATATGGTTTTAGTTTGGTTTTGTGTGTTGACCCTGGATTTGTGCTGTAATTTTTTTTTTTTATCCTTTGTTGTTTGCTGTTGTGGGAGTATTGTTTTTGCTTTCGAATGATGTTTTATCACCTTTTAATTGTAATCCCTTATTTTCTTTTTTAATGAAATTTACTCTTGAAAAAAAAAATCTTCTGTTCTCTAAGCTCCTCATATGGTGTTAAATGAGTTCAAAGACTACTGCTTCAAAGTGTTCTTTCTGCATATAATCTGTGCGGGTAGTTTTGTAGTGCCCTTGTCCACCTTGTGTTTCTTCCATTTTTTTGAAATACTCTCTCTGTTTTTTTTTTTTTTGTACAGTTAATGCATATGAGTTCCTGGTATTTGGAGTTTTTAATAGCTGTTGCCCATCTTATCCCATTCTTCAGTTCATTCTCCTCCTAATCATGTTTGCTCTTTCGACCCAAGTCCACACTCAACCTTTATCCTGACACATACATACATGCATTGATAGGCCGAATAAACTGAAAATCCCCTCCAATTTATTGTTGTTTATTAGGTGAATTCCAAGGGGGAATACAATGGGTGATAGAAATCTTTGCAAGTGTGAGACTTTATTCTTGTGAATGATCCAAACTTATCACAATTCATGAGGTTAAGGAAGCTGAATATGACTTTCACCATGACCAGCCCTAACTACCTTCATGTGTACAATGCACTTGATTGAATAATTGATAATCATTCGAGCTCGTTCACATCTGAACTGCTAATGCATGAGGTTCAACAGTTGAAAAAGAGAAAAAGAAAGGGACAAAGTCTAAATGACTCTACTGGCATGAACTGAATAGTAAAACTAGCGGTTTATGACATGAGTCAGTCCCAACTTTACTATTCTGAGTTGAATAGTAAAACTAGAAACTTGGAATATGAGTATTATTATCTGCCTCAAGCTTGTGACCAGTGTGAAATGGAGCATAAAATGCACTCACACAAAAAAAAAGCAAAGAAAAGAAAAAGAAGAAGCAAATACCCCGTGTGAGATGGAGCATAAAATGCACTCACACAAAAAAAAAATAGAGAAAAGAAAAAGAAGAAAGAAGCAAATACACCGTGTGAGGTGGAGCATAAAAGGCACTCACACCAAAAAAAAAGGGGAAAGAAAATAAAATTTTGGTGACAACTGAGGTTCAGGGACAAAATATGGTTGAACACTCAATGAGGTGCAGTGAAAGATTTGAGACCAAGCTCAAAGTAAGGGTTAAATTTGGCGGTCAAGGAAATGATTTACATATTGAATGGAAGTGAATGCTTGGGCATGAAAATTTTCATATTCTCCCCTACCTTGACTCTATGTGAAAAGAATGACAATTCAGAGGAATGAATCAAAATACCTACACAGGTATCCCAACCACTCAATGTATTCTCATCCTAGAATTCATTTCGTAAATGGTAATAATAAGGGGGGGATGATCAGTTTATGGTTGAGGTCTTTGCTTGAGGACAAACAAAAGCTTAACCCACTTGTGAAGTGGTACCTTTCCCCTATGCCCAATCCTTGCCAATGTTTCCCTAAAGGGTGCAATGCCTACCTTCATCTCATCATACAAAGGCACCATCGCTCTATGGAAACTCTACATTGGCTAACTATTCTTGGGTGATGGTGCCTCTCATGTGCATTGAAAACAGAGAGGACACATCCTCTGCTGATATCCAAAACTCCCCAAAACTAAAGGTATCTGACGTTTTAACATATAATAACTTAGTATTTTTCTATCAATTTTATTAACGATATATGATTAAAGTTTAAATTTTAGTTTGCAATTTAAATAAGAAAAGTGGTGTTTTTTAGCTCAAATGGTTCGTTTTTAAACCTATGTTTTTGTTTCAACCTAAATTTTAAATTAAAATGGATGGTTTTGGGTCTAAGGTTTTGTCCCAGTTAATGATCTACTCGGGAGTGCTTCTACCTAGACCGGATCCGGATCCCACCCGTTGACCGCCCTATCTTGAATGGCATCCAATTTCCGGTCGAGCCACCAGTCAAAGCAGGACGAGAAATAGTCAGTCACTTATCCGAAAAAATTAAAAGAAAATGGAAGTCTTTTAAGCAAGGTATGTGTCAGATATACTTACATTATTAACAGAAAACGGAAACAATAGTATGGCGCGATATAGTCAGAATGCCCTCCCCAAAAGTAGCAACGCCTCGAGGACTCCAATACTACGCATTTAACCAGAGCGAATTAAAAGCCATACACCCAAAAGAGGACACAGAATCAAGTGGAGAGTTGAGAAGCTTAGACGGAAGATTGGACTAGCTTCCTCGTAGTAAAGCTGTGAGAGCTTGCAGAGCTTGCCTGCAAGTCGAGCATTCTCCGTGCCTGCACCCATAAGACCCAAGGATATTATAGTCATTGCCACGACCAACAGACCTTGTCTTCCAAAGATGATATAATTTAGGTATGTAGACATTGTACAAAAAACTCATACCTGTACAGCTTCCGCATCCGTATCGCTTCCGAGTCTCCTTTGCGCTCACAACCTTCACCTGTCAAGAATATCTAATCAGGAACAGGTGGACGAGAAATAGTTTACAAGTGAATTTAGAAGAAGAGGGTTAGAGTGGCTTATTCTAGACTCCAGCGTATGCAAGGCCTCGGCGAACTACAACTCCAATTCAAACGTTGAAATCTGCTCCAATGACGCAATCTCATGGAAGTGGCGATGCCTGTAGAAGCCAAGGGGAGTACAACCACAAAAAATGGCAATAACGCAAGAGAAGCCCTTATAAAAAGTTCCAACAGATATAACCAATGGTGGCTTACCCTACGACAGTCATTCTAGTACGATGGTTGACAATCCGAACCCATTAGAACGTTCCTGCAATGACAAGGGAGAAATTGCATTAGCAGAATTTATTAATTCATGAAAACCCAAAATCAATTTCACAGGACAAAATCTTATGCCTCAATAAAAAGTTCCAACATCGAGCTCGATGTTCGTACCTTTGTTATTGAGGCATTAGATTTTGTCCTGCGAAATTGATTTTGGATTTTCACGAATTAATAAATTCTGCTAATGCAATTTCTCCCTTGTCATTGCAGGAACGTTCTAATGGGTTCGGATTGTCAACCGCCGTACTAGAATGACTGTCGTAGGGTAAGCCACCATTGGTTATATCTGTTGGAACTTTTTATAAGGGCTTTCTCTTGTGTTATTGCCGTTTTTTGTGGTTCTTTTAATCTTCTAATACTCCCCTTGGCTTCTACAGGCATCGCCACTTCCATGAGATTGTATCACTGAAGCAGATTCAAATGTTTGAATTGGAGCAGTAGTCCGCCGAGGCCTTGCATATGCTGGAGTCTAGAATAAGCCACTCTAACCCTCTTCTTCTATATTCACTTGTAAACTATTTCTCGTCCACTTGTTCCTGATTAGATATTCTTGACAGGTGAAGGGCGTGAGTGCAAAGGAGACTCGGAAGCGATATGGATGCGGAAGCTGTACAGGTATGCGTTTTTTGTACAATGTTTGCATACCTAAATTATATCATGTTTGGAAGACAAGGTCTGTCAGTCATGGCAGTGGCTATAATATCCTTGGATCTTATGGGTGCAGGCACGGAGAATGCTCAACTTGCAGGGAAGCTCTACAAGCTCTCACAGCTTTACTATGAGGAAGCTGGTCCAATCTTCCGTGTAAGCTTCTCAACTCTCCACTTCATTCTGTTTCCTCTTTTGCGTGTATGGCTTCCTAATTCGCTCTGGTTAAATGCGTAGTTTTGGAGTCCTCGAGGCGTTGCTACTTTTGAGGAGGGCATTCCGACTATATCGCACCATACTATTGTTTCCGCTTTCCGTTAATAATGTAAATTTATCTGACACATACCTTGCTTAAAGGACTTCCATTTTCTTTTAATTCTTTCGGATAAGTGACTGACTATTTCTCGTCCTGCTTTGACTGGTGGCTCGACCGGAAATTGGCCGCCTGTCAAGATAGGGCTGTCAACAGGTGGGATCCGGGTCGGGTCTAGGTAGAAGCACTCCGGAGTAGATCATTAATTCGGCAAAGCCTTAGATGCTAAACTGTCCATTTTAACTCAAAATTTAGGTTGAAACAGAAACATAGATTTAAAAACGAACCATTTGAGCTAAAAAACACCACTTTTCTTATTTAAATTGCAAACTAAAATTTAAACTTTAATCATATATCATTAATAAAATTAATAGAAAAATACTAAGTTACTTATATGTTAGAAAGTCAGACACCTTTTATCTATCTATCAGATTCGACACTTTTAAACCTATGATAAGAGAGAAACTGTAAGAAAACGAAGGAAATAATATATATGGTTAACAAAATAATTGGTTTTGGGCATGAATCGATTCGGGAGGGACGAGTATCGGAACCGACCCAATTATTTATTTCAACATAATCATGGAGCCAGATCCTTTATAAATGGTTGGGTTGATTCGGGCCAGCCGGATAGACTTGAACCGTTGATAGCCCCTTCAAGAACATGAACGATGATAGCGATTGTGTTGCAGCAAGGTTGGTATCCCTTTTACTTCTCCCTTCGGACCTGTATTTCGAGGTAAGGACCTTTCAAAACTGCACTCGATGTTCGTACCATTGTTATTGAGGCATAAGATTTTGTCCTGCGAAGTTGGTTTTGGATTTTCACGAATTAATAAATTCTGCTAATGCAATTTCTGCCTTGTCATTGCAGGAACGTTCTAATGGGTTCGGATTGTCAACTGCCTTATTAGAATGACTGCCATAGGGTAAGCCACCATTGGTTATATCTGTTGGAACTTTTTATAAGGGCTTCTCTTGCTTTATTGCCGTTTTTTGTTGTTGTAACATCTTTTAATTTTCTAATACTCCCCTTGTCTTCTACAAGCATCGCAACTTCCATGAGATTGCGTCACTGGAGCAGATTCAAATGTTCGAATTGGAGCAGTAGTCCGCCGAGGCCTTGCATACGCTGGAGTCCATAATAAGCCACTCTAACCCTCTTTTATATTCACTTGTAAACTATTTCTCGTCCACCTGTTCCTGATTAGATATTCTTGACAGGTGAAGGGCGTGAGCGCAAAGGAGACTCGGAAGCGATATGGATGCGGAAGCTATACAGGTATGCGTTTTTTGTACAATGTCTGCATACCTAAATTATATCATTTTTGGAAGACAAGGTATGTCGGTTGTGGTAGTGGCTATAATATCCTTGGGTCTTATGGGTGCAGGCATGGAGAATGCTCGACTTGCAGGCAAGCTCTCATGGCTTTACTATGAGGATGCTGGTCCAATCTTCCGTGTAAGCTTTTCAACTCTCCACTTCATTCTGTGTCCTCTTTTGGGTGTATGGCTTTCTAATTCGCTCTGGTTAAATGCGTAGTTTTGGACTCCTTGAGGCGTTGCTACTTTTGGGGAGGGTTTGCCGACTATATCACGCCATACTATTGTTTGGGTTTGGACCTCCCCAATTCCACTTGATGGTGCTGAGTAAACTCTAGCCAGGCTCAAGCCCACCCTTGATCCAATACCCCTAATCAAGCCCAAACCCAACATAGTCTAGCCCTCTTTGTAACCCAACCCATCAAAGACCTAACTATTCAACCTTTGCATGTTTTGTCACAAATTCTATCAAGGCCTGATCTACCATTGCCTTCAGCCCAACCGAAAGTGTTCGTAAGAAGAAGAAGGGACACCTTTTCTCTAGAGGAAGATCAACAAATGAGTTGAAGGTCATGTTGTAGTAACACAATGATTACTTGGGTTTGGACTTCCCCAACTTCACTTGATGGTGAATTGGTGATGAGTAATCCAACGGCAAGTTCCGAGGCTAGGTCAGATCTCCCTCGTTTGTTTGCCATAGGTATGAGTAGAAGTTGCTGATAACTATTTCTGATGTATACTTTGTGAAGAAAAGTAGAGGACACTGAAAGGTTTCAGCAAGAGAGAAGGATAGAGAAGATGAAAAGAGAGTGATGAAGCCATAATTGAATGGATCTGGCCGCCAACCCCTCTTTGAATTATATACTTAAAATAAAATAATGAAAGATTACAAGAATGCCCTAAGTAGGGCGGCTACTTTAAGTAGCTGAACAGTCACAACTTAAAAACATAAACTAATGGTAATGGGCCTAAAGCCCAATAACCTCCTAACTTAACAACTTAAAAATAAAAAATAAATGACTGGGCCCAATAACTTGAAGTCGGCCCAACTCAACAGTATGTAACCAGGGTGGCTTTCTAGATGTTGTATACAGGCATCAAAGCAAATAGAATTTACAAGCACAGTTGGGAAACCTTGCACTTCTTTGTCCTTGATGCCTTTTCAACTACGCAACAAACATGTAGAGGAGGCACTCTCAATCTCCCCCTTCTATTAATAAGAGGCTCAAATGGGGAGACAAAAGAAGATAAAACGGGGGGGAGTGTGGAGGACAAATGTTTTGAGGGGCAAGATCCAACACACATATCCTTTGCAAATGAAGTAGAAGGCAGGAAAGAGCATTTTAAGGAAGTTTAAACTGTATCTCAAACTGGGTGAAATCAAGCTTTGGGGAAATAAGCAAATTTTGATAGGGTCTACTGATGGTTGACTGAGAAAATTAAGTAATGACCTTGTTTGGAGCAATAGAGAAGAGGAATGTAGGCAGTGGTGAGGGTGCTATGAATGCTTTGATCTTAAAAGCTCCAAAAGTTCAGAGGGAACAAAGGAGGCTGAATTGGACCTTGAATAATGGTAGATGATGTTCTGTGGGTGCCCATTCTACTTCAAAACACTCTGGATGATGTTCAATGGGTGTTAACAACAATTTATGAACTTACAGCCCTTGAAGAAGATGCCTCCTTTGGTGGTCCTTCACAACAAAGAAATACCTGCGAAATTCAAAATAGCATCAGTATTACATATAAATTGGCTTAATGACAACGGATTTTTAGTTATAGTTTGGACAATGAACACATTCTTTAAAGAGTAGCATTTGGAGTTAGTAGAGATAGAAGATGAGCCAACATCATAATAACCAAACCTGATCCATTGCCCATTTTACTTAGTCGTTGCTTGAGTATTCAATGAAGTGTTTAAAGTTGTTAAGATGGTGGATAGAACCTGAGTTTGGATACCAATTGGGATCCAGACCATCAGAGCCACTAGAGGTTCCAGTGTGGAAATCTGGAGTAGAGGAGAGGATTCACTATGATAATAAACACCAAACTGTTTATAGCACTGAAGTTCTGCATGATTGGGTTAACTGCAGACTTGACAGATAATGGGACTTTTCCTGTTGTTGGTGTTAGGGGTGTTGTTGCTACAACAATCCCTGCCTTGTCCTTGACCACCACATCCATGATCCCTAGTGCAATTGGGTTGGTTGAACTGATATGGGTTTGGATTGTTGCAAGGAGCAGCATTAGCTATATCAACCACAGTCATAACTGGATCTGTAGCAGGTTGGGCATGTTGGTCAAGCCGCTCCTCGTGGTTTTGAAAAAACCATCCACTGATAGGGATGAATTATTGGAATGAGTAGCAAGGGAAATCACTAGGGACTCGTATTCAGAACCGAGTCCAGCAAGGATTTAAAGGATGAAATCACTTGTAGAAACTGGTTCTGCAACTGCTGCAAGACTGTTGGCAATGGAGTTCACTTTGTGAACATAATCTGTAATCAACAGTGCACCTTTCATATGATCAGGAGTTGGCATTGAAGTTGTAAAACTCTGGATCTGAATTGGGTTGCAAATGAATTGGTCAGTGATAGTGATGAATTATTGGAATGAGTAAAAAGGGAAATCACTAGGGACTCGTATTCAGAACTGAGTCCAGCAAGGATTTAAAGGATGAAATCACTTGTAGAAACTGGTTCTGCAACTGCTGCAAGATTGTTGGCAATGGAGTTCACTTTGTGAACATAATCTGTAATCGACAGTGCACCTTTCATATGATCTGGAGTTGGCATCGAAGTTGTAAAACTCTGGATCTGAATTGGGTTGCAAATGAATTGGTCAGTGATGCCCATACTTCTGTCGATGAGGCTAGAGGAAGGAGACTGAGCTATTACTGTTTGGTATTGGTGCTCTGAGATACATATAAGATAAAATCAAACACAAGACAATCTGAAGGGAGGGGCTCAAACATATGAGACCTCGAAAACAATTGTATTATATAGATGTTCAGTTACAAGAGTTCTACATACAATTGAACAAGTATAACAATGTTTTGTCATAAGTAGCAACAAGATAAGGGAAGATAGGGCTCTCTTGAGACCGATGAACAATTGTATCATATAGATCTTGTTGTGTGATGTCATGAGACCCGCCAACAATTAGCAACTGTGTGATGTCATGATCTTTAGCTAAGACAGAGATCCAAAGGGGAGTCTAGGTGTGCTGCTCAAGTTTTTATTAAAGGTTTTATACTTTTCCATGTTAACTATGTATAAGAAAAAAATTAAGCAAATTAAATACATGCAGATATACATATGTAGGTAAATCCATTTGTACCCAGATACAGTACATATGTTTGAACATCCCTGTACAATTGGTGGGCCTCTTTAAGATAGGCATATATAGCCAAAGTGGTTACCTATGCCAATTCTGTCTTAACTCTTAACCGTCTTGCCTGGATTGATACTTGAATTCTTGAGATGATTGGAATAACAATAATAACTAAGGGGTTATAATGGAGATGGAAAATCCATTCTGTTTTTTATGCTGAAGTCCAACAATGTGTGTGCATATCAGGTTTATTAGATTTACTGTCTGGTTAGTTTTGATTCAGAATATTTGGTTTACTAAATATTTTTTGCTATTCTATGCTCATTTGTGCAGCCACGTTCTGAAGTATTTGATCATGATTCTCCAACTAAGGACTTACGGAGAGTTGGTGCACAGGTATGATTTATGTATAAAATGCAGCTCCTGCCACATTCATAATTTGTTCAATTGGTGATTATTCATTCTCTTATGATTTGCAGCCTCCATCTGGGAACCATTTGAATAATGATAGATCTGTGGTAAGTCTCACAATGACCTTTGTGATAATAGATGATGTATTTGGTCAAGTTCCACATAGCATTGAGATGGAAACTTGCAATATAATCGTTGTAGTTTAATTATTATGGGAATCATCAGGTTCAGTTTTTGAAATTGATATAGTTAGAAATGCTCATCTTCTACTGCTGTCCATGGTGACGTTATTTCATACATCACTAATCGACTTCCCCATCGTGTATGGCCATTTTTGTCTAGGATAATATGAGTTCTTTGATCTTATATGGTTTAATTTGTATTTCTCCTTAGTGGGTTTTCTCATAGGAAATGTTATTCTTGTTTATATAGGTGAGGAGACAGTCCTACAGTGAATTGGAGATCTTTATAAATAGATGGAAGAAGGCAGTGGAGGAGGATCAATGTTGGATTGATCCTTTTCAAACACCAGCAAAGCAGTAAGCAGTAGGTAGTCCTGGTTTATTGGATCTTCATAAATCCTACAGAGTGCAATGTCGGTCAAAACCAATATACATAATTTTGCATAGTACAAGCATGCGTCAAGCAACATTAAAAATACAAGAACAGCTGACAGAAAAGCATGGTGGTGATATATACAGGGCTCAAGAACGGAGCATTTGTGTATCAAAAAACAGCGAAATACCAAACATTTGTTTCTCCTATCCAAGTTTGACCTGATTTAAAATGTTTTCTCATATCTAATGTAATGTAATTTTGTAATCCTTGTAATTATATCACATTCTTTGCAATAATAAAATGCAATTTGGCTTTGCAAGTGGCAAGAAATCGTAACTGGTTTTTCCGATGGCCATTCATAAATCATTTAAGAGAATTTTAATAGCAGAATAAATGCAAAGTTTATTGCAGGGAGAATTTGATGTCTTGGACCAAATCCAGAAATAGAAAATACTTAAAGGAATTTCCTTTGGAATTAATTGGGGAGAAGCAATTATAATGGCCCTTGGAAAGTCGGAACAATAACCCTGTAGTTTTCATTACAAGTCAAGATTAATAACAATTCAGTATAAACAAAATTACAACATGTTAATGAAGGGGTAGGTGATGATATCATTGTTTCTTCATCGAGTAGGATGTAAACCAAGGGAAATGATTGCTTATTTGAAAATTGAAATGGACATGTTATCTTCCTGGGGTGGCAATTATTGAACCAAAAGATTGATTCTTTGGCTCAGTTTGGAAGGAGTACAAATACAAATACATAGAGAGCAAAACCTTGTATTTTGTATTATTTTGTATGTATTTACACTGCACATATTTGTATTTGTACTCTTTCCAAACTGGGCTTTTACATTTTCTTTCTTTGCTTTCTTCCCCTCTTGAGTTGGTTGTCTGGTTCCATTTTATACCTCCGCACCAAATTATTGTGGACTTCATTATGGTGTAGAGGTATGCAACTGCAAATAATTTGAATACAGATTCTGGTTTACTGTTGTTGGTAGTTTGTCTTATTTCAGTGAGCGGGTTGCAAAAGTGAACCGGAATTGCACAATTTCACTTCTTCGATTTCATCTCCTAGACGAACAAGCTGCACAATTTCACTAAAGTAGAGAACAAAAAGTGGAAGAGCACTGCACATTTATGGATCAACAACAGAAAAAATATAGAAAATAGGTGATAATGAAATTTTTAATGTATATAAACCTGCTTTTTATTTGGATAAATATGGGAATCTTGATTTAGATAAACAAGACAATCAATTTCTAATGAGAACCCATTCCAGCCATGTAAGTGCAGGATCATTGGAGGAGAATTTATACCATACAAGGAATATTCTTGTGTTTGTCCCTTGAGTTAATTCGTTATTTTGTCAGCAGTACTGAATAATTAATTATAAATAAAGCAAGTAATTGTAATAAATGATGGGACTTCTTTTTATAATTATTACAAGTAATAAATTTTAATTGTTTTGGCTGGAACCCATTCATGTACAAATATCTTTGTAGTATCTTTTGGTTAAACAGTGGTATTGGTTCATATCATTTTTCACTATCTTTTGGTTTTAATAATATTCTATAGCTTTTTTTTTCTCTATCTCCTTGTAAAATCTGAAAGTATAATTCTTTTCCATTCCTTATTCAGGTCTTTATACCATATTTGTTGGAGGCATTGAAATCTGAACAATTTATCATCTTGTTATTTTGGCGTTGGCACCATTTTACTTAAACACGTGCTTTGATAGTTTATTTATGCCCTTTTATTGTTAACTTTTGATAGCTTTTTTATGGTTTTGATGCAAATTTATTTATTATTGTTTTCATCCTTTGTGCAGGTATTCATCTTCGTTGGATTTTGAGAGAAGTTTTTGTAAATTAAGTTTTTTGAATTTTGAGAATTGATGATGGAAATTGTATTAAAGAGTTTATCAATTTGAAACTAAGATGTATTTGTGATTCAAATATTTTGAATGGAGAATGGACTTTTAAATTTTATTTATAATTGATGTTTTGATTTTTTGTATTTCATTTCAGTTTAGATGAATATAGAGAAAACAGGTTATTTGAAGCAAATTAAAAATAATTGAAAATAATTATAGATTATATAAAAAAATATAGAATTAGCGGCAATTACAGCTACCGCTATATATAACCTTCGCAAAAAAAAATCAAAGAGAATTTGTGGTAATCATGACTATTGCTAAAAAAAATGCGCCAAGAAAAGTGCACCAAACTTATAGCGGCAGTCAATTCTTCCCTTGGGACTACTGCTAAAGATAAAATTGTCACTTGGAAGTTGGTCTTTAGTGGAAGCTTACGACTACCGCTAAATGCCCTAATTTTAGCGGGCCAAATTGGCCATGAATCGGGCCAAATTGGTTCGTGGGTCGAGCCTTGAGTTAGACTTGGCCATCAATCGGGCCAAAGTTATGTATAGAATTATTTATATATAATAATAAAATAAAATAATATATATAATAAAATTAAAAATAACTATCTATTTATATATATATAGGGTAGTATCATGATGACGATGCTTACCAACACAATATAATGATGCACTACCGATTTCTTACTCACTTTTTCTATCCACAATCTACCAACACAATATAATGATTACAGCCACACATCTCTCAATTCATATCAGAGATGTATCATGACGGTACACGGTTGTGTGGTCTCAATATCATGATTTCCCAAATTTCTGCATAATGTATGATGACGGTACAGGGTTGTGTGGTCTCAATATCATTATTTCCCAAATTTCTGCATACTGACTGGCATTTGCTGAAATTCGAAAACCTTCCAACATTTTTTTTGGAAAGCCCACATTACGACTTATTACTATAAAACATTATAAGAGTAGCACATACAGAAGCCCAAATAATGAGGTCAGCCAAGAGTTAGCTACTCTCTTTTACGGTTATGGCCAATCCCATCTCTCTTCCCCTCCAACAGAATCCCTCGCAAGCAGAGAGTCAAAGATGTCATCATCTTCTTCCTCTTGCTTTCCCACCTATATCGGTTTCTAACGCTCAGAAACCACGGAGTCCCTTGGCTTCTTGTTTTCCTCTGTGA
This sequence comes from Nelumbo lutea, assembly GCF_056320005.1. Classification (NCBI taxonomy): domain Eukaryota; kingdom Viridiplantae; phylum Streptophyta; class Magnoliopsida; order Proteales; family Nelumbonaceae; genus Nelumbo; species Nelumbo lutea. The sequence continues at coordinate 37,734,980 of NC_142691.1, forward strand.
GTCTTGGTTTACCTTCATCTGGGTCCTTATTATGAACATCAAATGGAATCAATTAGAATACAGAACTTATCTTGAGCGCCTCTTACAAAGGTACTAATCAATATTTCAATAATTTCATTTATATTTATCATTTCATCATTACTGAAGTGTGCAGGCAGGAGCAGCTGAGAGCTAAATATAAGCCACTCTTCTTGCTGCAACGAACTAATATTTATGTCATGCCTCAATAGGGGTGTTGAGCTTCTTCCTCCGGTAGATATTTTTGTTACAACAGCAAATCTGTGCTTGAACCGCCTATCATCACTGTAAACACTGTACTCTCCTTGTTGGCTCTCGATTACCCAGCTAACAAGCTTGCCTGCTATGTCTCGGATGATGGTGCATCTCCTCTCACCTTCTTTGCTCTTGTTGAAGCATCTAAGTTTGCCAAGCTCTGGGTTCCTTTTTGTAAGAAGTATGACATTCGAGTACGAGCCCCTTCTGTATATTTTTCCGGCAAGCCTGAGGCATCACCGGTTGATCTTTCATCAGATTTCGGGGTCGACTGGAAGATGATGAAGGTATGTGTGTATCATCATTTCACACAGCAGCACCATGAATGTTGGATTTTAATCTCATAAGAGATCAAATTCAATGGGTTTGGTTGGTGAATTACATGAGAAATTGCACCTACACACTTGATTGAAAAATTAGCTTTTCTCTTGCAAAACACAGTTTTGAACTCATCTTACATTGGAAAGTTATAAGCTTTGTTTTCAGAATTTTAATAAGAGCTGATTTATACTCCTTAGAAATAGTAAAGGAGAGTGGGAATTTGATACCGTGTAATGTGCACGCATGTGTGTGCGGCACAATGAGACACTTTAGAGATGCATTTTGCTCGCACCCGCATGGTTCGCGAAGGGCGGCTGTGGTTTTGGTGCGATGTTGACCATTGATCACCATTGATGAGATCAACGGTCATGATTCGATCGGGTGTGATCAAGAGGCACAATTCAAAGTTAACAGTCATTAACTGTTAATTACTTTTTAAGCAGTCACATGTGACTGTTCAAGATGTCTTCTCTAAACCAGTACCTACATTTTTCTTCATACATCTTCATAAACCATTTAAGGAACATGAATCAGACTTCAAAAACATACAATTTTAAAATTCACTTTCTTTCTCTCTCAGTCCAGTCTGCTACGGTCTTACAGAAAGACAATGTCTTTTTAGGAACGAATTTGCCTATAACCTAACAACAAACTTAGTGAAACTGAGTGAGGGCAAATAATGTTCTAAAGACAGTGTCTTTAGACGTGCCTCAGAACTTCTCCTCCAAGATTACAATGACCCTATTTTACCAACAAGTGTTTCAATTAAGTTTTTTTTTTTCGGATTCTGTTTTTATTTGATTTTTTGATTCTAAAGGATGATTATCATCATTTTGAGTCGACTGAGGTTGCGTCGATACTACTAAGTGCTAAGAGTAATCTTTCAATCAAGGTTCAAGTGGAATCGTTTTAGGTCGGATTGGGTTGGGTCAAAAATCTCTATCGGGTCTTCTACGCACAAGAATTATTACCACACCTACACACAAGACATTTCTGCCAGACATGGCTGTGGTGCCTAGTGGGCGTAGGTGTGGGTAGAGTAGTTGTGTGCAGGAGATCCAGTCGCTCCAAAATCTGCTGGTTTATACTTTTCTAACTTTGATCCATTAACCCGATTTTCAATCAAATCGAAAACATTTTCAGGTTTTTGGCAAACCTGGCTAATGATGTTGCACTTGCATCTTTAATTTCAGCCAACGTGTGTATAAAGGAGTCAAATGGGATAAGCAAAAGGATAAAAAAGGCTGCCTGTTAATAACTTCCCTTAAGAGAACAAATTAACGTGGTTTTTGTCTTCATGTGTGTAGATTGAATATGAGCAACTTAGGCAAAGAATTGAAGAGGTAGTTCAAAGCCCCATTCCATGTGATCTAGCAGGGGAATTTGCAGCTTTCTCTAAAATAGATCGCAGAAACCATCCGAGCATATTGAAGGTAAATCCAATTATATATGTTCTTCTGTGGTCATCAAATTCTGTAGTAAATTATATATTTTTGATATATATATATATATTTAGGTGGCCCTTACCTGGTAGATCGTTTGTAGGTCATATGGGAGAATAAGGGAAATCTTCCGGATGGGTTACCACATCTCGTTTATGTGTCCAGAGAGAAGCGGCCAAAGCATCACTACAAAGCAGGAGCTATGAATGTATTGGCAAGATGAAATAAGTTCATCAGTATTATCCCTCTCAAGATGAATAGCCAAAGGACCTTGACGCACGTTTAAACATAAAATTAATAAGAAATTTATTCATCTGGTGAATTGTTTTGGTTTTATATTTGTTGCCCAATAATTTGGATTTTAAGAAACAGAGCTTAATTGATAGAAATCTAGCTAGGATGAATTCATAAATCCTGATCGAGGTTAATTATAAGTTGATGATAAATAATTCTTTCGGATATGGGTTTCGTTGGCCATTAATGTTGTTGCTTTCTTACTTTATGCTGGGTTTTCTTATATATATGAGAAGACTAGAGTATCGGGAGTCATGACGAACTCCCCTTTCATGCTGAACGTCGACTGTGACATGTTCGCCACCGACCCCCAGACTGTTCTTCATGCAATCTGCCTACTGTTCGGTTTCCAACAAGAAAAAGAAAGTGCATACGTTCAGTTTCCGCAGGTGTTCTATGGTAGCTTAAAGGATGATCCATTTGGAAATCAACTCGTAGTCTTACAAGAAGTGAGTAATCAAATACATTGTTATATATATGCTTTGTGACATGCATGCATGCAATTTCTTTCTTGGGCATGGAATAGCAGGAATCCAAGGACCCATCTATGGTGGAACAGGATGCTTTCATAGACGAAAAGTAATATATGGACCATCACCGGATGAAGCAGACATTAATCTAGGAAGAAAGCTTAGTCGTCTATTATTGAATGGTAGAAAAGAAGCCCTCCCACATCCCGTTTTCATGTGTGAAAACCATTATTAATTTGGACATTTCAATCGTTTTGGTAGGGAAATCGCTCAAGGCAAACTTTGGGAATTCAGTGGAATTCATGAAGCCGGCATCTGAGATACTGGCGGGGGTCGACAAAGAAAAAATGGATGATCCTCCACCTCCAGCACTCGATGATTCGACCACACTTGAGGCAGCAATTCAAGTTGCTAGTTGTGGGTATGAGCGTGACACCTACTGGGGCACAAAGGTGAACCAACGGCACGCCAAAGTGCCAAATAAACCAGACTAGCTCAAGACATCCTCACTAGACACCAGACAGACTGAAAATTAATGTGAACGTAACGATGGTCCTCTCTTTTGTTTTATACGGTTCCGCAACTGAAGACGTCCTCACTGGACTGAAAATCCATTCAAATGGTTGGAACTCCGTCTACATGACGCCGGACCCACCTGCATTCCTCGGCAGAGCACCCTCCGGTGGGCCCGCATGCATGACTCAGAAGAAGATATGGGCCACCGGTCTTTTCGAGCTTCTCTACAACAACTATAATCCCATTCTCCCCTTCAGAACGACAAGAAGACTCATGTTTCGGCAACGTCTAGCTTTATCTCTACTTAAACTTGTGGCCTATTCGCTCTGTCCCTGAGCTATGCTACGCACTTCTGCCCTCCTACGCTATCTTCGCCAACAAACGATTCCTGCCCACGGTATATATATATATATATATATAGCTCTTTTACTTTCCCAATTCTGTATACTACTCAACCAATCAACCATCTGATTTCAACTATACACTAATTTCCTAAGATCCAGACTAAAAAATGGATCGGACTTTGGACTCACCCGCTCTGGTACAACCCGTCTCATTCTGACAATAAGTTGATGAAGAGGCCATTTGATATATTAGCTGAAATGGCTGGACTGAATGCTTTATTGCTTTGTTTTTTAGTGGATTACTTAATAATTAGGTTGTTGCAAGCTATTTAATTAATGGCTGAAGGCTTTAAGCTGAAGTTGGGTTGATTATAATGCCTTACAATATTTTGTTAAATAATTATTTTATTTTTATTTATCAGGTTAATTTACTAAAACACCCTTATAGTTTCAAGGATTTACTAAAATCTACCTTATGGTTTGCATTTTACTTAAACACCCCTTTTAGTTTACAATCAATTTACTTAATCAACCTTTCCATTAAGTAACTATAGAAATGACAAATTTCACTTTAATTTTTAATTAAATAAGTTTAATTAAAAATAAATAAAAATACCATTTTACCCCTAATAAGACACAAGAAACTACCCTATTTGGCTCTTTTTGGTCTTTTTTTTTGTATGAAGAAGTGTTAAAGGGTGATTTTGGAATAAATAATCATAGGCCCATGTTCATGAGCATTTTCACTCAGTTACTATTTTTTGATGACAAAACAAATACCTTTTAATTAAAGGTTGATTAAATAAATAGGTTGCAAACTATAGGATGTGTTTTAATAAAAATGAAAAGTATAGGATGTTGGATTTTAATCTCATAAGAGATTAAATCCAGTGGGTTTGATTGGTCAATTACATGAGAAATTGCACCTGCACACTTGGTTGAAAAATCTGTTTTTCTCTTACAAAAAAAACCCAGTTTTGAACTTGTCTCACATTGGATAATTACAAGGTTTGTTTTCAGTATTTCAATAGGAGCTGATTTACACTCCTTAGAATTAGTAGAGGAGAGTATGGGGATTCGATACCACGCAACGCGCGCGCACGCGTGTGCGCGCGCGTGTGTGGTGCAATGAGGCGCTTTAGAGGCGCACTTTGCTCACACTTCGTGTGGCTCGCGATGGGCAGCTCTAGTTTTGGTGCATTGATGACCGTTGATCTCCGTTGGTGAGATTAACGGTCACAATTTGATCGGGTGTGATCAAGAGGCACAATTCAAAGTTAACAGTCACCAACTGTTAACAACTTTTTAAATAGTCACAATGTTTGAAATTGTGACTGTTCAAGGTGCCTTCTCTAAACCAGCACCTACCTTTTCCTCATACCTCTTCACAAATTATTTAAGGAGCATGAATCAGACTCCAAAGCACACAATTTTGAAATTCACTATCTCTCTCTCTCTCAGTCTGGTCTGCTACAGTCTCATAGAAGGTTTCTTTGGAGACTCTTCAACTTTGCTGGTTGCAGATTCTCGCCCAAGGCTCTGTTGTATCCTGGGAATGAATTTGCCTGTAACCCAACAGCAAACTCAGTAAAATTGAGTAGGGGCAAATAACGTTCTAAAGACAGTGTCTTCAGACGTGCCTCAGAGCTTCTCCTCCAAAGTTATAGTGACCCTATCTTCCCCAACAATTTTAGAACGTTATTCTGCAATGGAGGCGGAAGCAAGCATGACTTCGATCAAGATGATGAACCAAGATCATGTTCGACCAGACCAGTTCGATGGAGCAAATTTCAGCCGATGGCAAGACAAGATGATCTTCTTTCTGACCACACTGAAGCTATACTATTTGTTGAACCCGAATCTACAATCACTTCCTGAAATCACTGACAAAGACTCTGAGAAACTAAAGAAGGAAAGAGCAAAACGGGAAGATGACTCACTTCTGTGCCGAGGACACATACTGAGTGCCTTATCAGACCGACTCTACGACTTCTACAAGGAACTTACATCTCCAAAAGAAATCTGGAAGGCCCTGGAATTCAAATACAAGGTGCAAAAAGCAGGTACGAATAAGTATCTTATTGCATAATACTTTGATTTCTCCATGAACGACCATAAACCTATACTAGAGCAAGTTCATGAACTACAGGTGATAGTCAGTAAAATTCGATCCCTTAACATCATCCTTCCTGAATCTTTCCAAGTGGGAGCAATCATTTCCAAACTTCCACCCTCTTGGAAGGATTACAGGAAGAAGCTTCTGCACAAGCTAAAGAACTTACCTTGGAGCAAATTCAGCAATACCTTCGTATTGAAGAAGAGTCTCAAATTAGAGACAGTAGGGATAAGACCCTGACCGGTATGCTGAACTCTAAGGTAAATTTTGTGGAAAACGGATCGAAGAAGACTAACCCTGCATTACAAGTAAAGAAGAAGGATGGGAACTTCAAAAAGAGTAACAATAAGAAATGATCTGCTATGTTTGTGGAAAGAATGGACATTATGCCCGAGTCTGCCGACATCGGAAAGGCAGAACCAAGTCTGCAAACATGGTAGAAGACAATCTCGTGGCCATGATTACTGAAGCCAACATGACAGAATCGTCTTCTGGATGGTGGTTTGATTCAAGCACCACAGTCCATATTTGTAAGGACAAGTCCTTATTCAAGACATATGAAGAAGTGACTGATGGCCAGGAGGTACAGATGGGAAAGCAAACATGTGCCAAAGTTGTTGGAAGAGGTAGCGTAGAATTGAACTTCACCTCCGGAAAGACACTGACTCTCCTGAATGTTCTCCATGTTCCTGACATTAGAAAGAACTTGGTCTCAGTAAATCTTGTTTGTAAGAGGGGATTCAAAGTTGTTTTTGAATCCGACAAACTAATCATATCCAAGAATGGGATGTTTGTTGGAAAGGGATATGGTCGTAATGATATGTTCAAATTAAGTATTAATGAAGGAAAATGTTCTGCTTATATTGTTGATTCTTTCTCTTTATGGCATGATAGATTAGCACACTTGAATTTTAAATCCATAAAGAACATGAGCAAACTAGGTATAATTGCTTACAGTAATGAATCAACTGAAAAATGTGAAATATGTGTAAAATCTAAAATGGCTAAGAAACCTTTCCCTAGTGTTGAGAGAAATTCTCAACTTCTAGAACTAATCCATTCTGATATCTGTGAACTCAATGGTGTATTAACTAGAGGAGGCAAGAGATACTTCATAACATTTATAGATGACTTTTCTAGGTACACCTATGTCTACCTTATGAGAACTAAGGATGAAGCCTTTGACATGTTTAAATTATATAAGACTGAAGTTGAAAATCAACTAGAAAAGAAAAGTAAAATCCTTAGAAGTGATAGGGGTGCTGAATACTTTAAAAATGAGTTTAATTCTTTCTTTAAAAAATTTGGAATAATACATTAGTGTTTTACCCCCTATACCCCTCAGTAGAATGGCCTGGCTGAAAGGAAAAATAGAACACTTACAGAAATGATAAACTGCATGTTGTTAAAAGCTAATGCACCCTTAAACCTGTGGGGGGAAGCACTCCTAACAGCCTTCCTGCCATTTACATAACAAAATTATTTTTAGAGTTAATAACAAATGGTCATATGAATTATGGATAGGAAGAAAACATAATTTAGCATATCTAAAAGTGTGGGGGTGCTTAGCATATTATAGAGTTCCAGATCCTAAAAGAACCAAATTAGGACTCAGAGCTAAGAAAAGTATGTTTGTTGGATATGCAAAATATAGCAAGGTCTATTAGGCTTCTGGACTTAGAGTCCAACATAACAATTGAAACTAGAGATGTTGAATTCTTTGAAACTAAACTATGTTCTGAACCTACAGAAAATGAATCCATAGAAAATGACAGAGAAACTCAGATCTCAATACATTTTGATAATAATGAGACTGAAAGAAGAAATGACACAACTATAACACCTACAATAGGACTTAGAAGAAGTCAAAGACAAAGAACAGAGAAACACTTAGGTTCAGATTTTATCTCTACTCAGTTAATTGTATTTTTTATTGAAGCTGATAGAGAGAAGATTTTAAATAAAATACCCATTGTCCTAAACATTGAAAATGATCCAAAAACCTATAGTGATGCCATGACCTCTAGAGATGCTACCTTTTGGAAGGAAACTATAAATGATGAAATGGATTCAATAATGTCAAATAACACATGGGTATTAGTAGATCTGCCTCTAGGATCAAAACCAATAAAATGTAAATGGGTGTTTAGAAGAAAATACAACACTGATGGAACTGTGCAAACTTTTAAGGTTAGATTGGTAGCCAAAGAATTTAGTCAAAAGGAAGGGATTGATTACTTTGACACCTATGCACCAGTGGCTAGAACAACTTCTATTAGAACACTTATAGCATTAGCATCCATTTATCATTTATCTGTTCACCAAATAGATGTTAAAATTGCTTTCTTAAATGGTGATTTAAATGAAGAGGTTTACATGGAACAACCAGAAGGATTTGTTCTTCTTGGAAACGAGAAGAAAGTCTGTAAACTGGTTAAATCACTATATGGATTAAAATAAACACATAAACAGTGGCATGAGAAATTTGATTCTTGCATTCTAGCTTTTGGTTTTAAACATAATAGTGCTGATAGATGCATCTACTCAAAATTCACTGAAAATTATGGAGTAGTTTTGTGTCTTTATGTGGATGATATGCTTATTGTGGGTACAAATATGGTTGGCATAAATGAAACTAAAAACTACTTATCATCTGTTTTCAAGATGAAAGACTTAGGAGAAGTAGATACCATTTTGGGAATAAAAGTTAAAAAGCATAGTAGGGGCTATGCATTAAGCCATTCACATTATATTGAGAAAGTACTTGATAAATTTAAGCATTTAGGGTTTAAAAAATATAGCACGCCATATGATTCTAGTATAAAACTAGTAGAAAATATTGGTAGAGCAATTGCACAACTTGAGTATGCTAGTGCAGTAGGGAGCTTGATGTATGATATGCTTTGTACCAGACCTGATATTGCATTTGCAGTAAGTAAAATCAGTCGGTTTACAAGTAATCCCGGTGCAGAGCACTGGAACTTGACTTGTTTTATTGTGATTGTCCAGGTGTACTAGAAGGGTACACTGATGCAAGTTGGATTACCGGTAATGGAGATAACAATTCCACATCTGGATGGATTTTTGTCCTTGGTGGGGGTGCGATCTCTTGGGCATCCAAGAGACAAAGTTGTATATCTCACTCGACCATGGAATCCGAATTCATAGCCTTAGTGGCTGTTGGAAAATAGGCTGAATGGATTAGGAATTTATTATTGGATATAAAACTTTGGCCTAGTCCTATGCCTCCAATTTCCATTTACTGTGATAGTGAGACAACTCTATCAAGGGCCTATAGTGGTACCTACAATGGTAAGTCCAGACATATAAGTCTGAGACATGAATTTGTTAGGCAACTGATTCAAGATGGAGTCATCACTATAACCTATGTGAGGTCAAGTAAAAACTTGGTTGATCCTCTTACCAAGGGTTTAGCCAGAGAATTGGTAAGAATGACACCAAAGAGATGGGATTAAAACCCTTTACTTAGTCACCTGTAATGGTAACCCAACCAGAACTGAAAAGCCATCAGTATTGGGTTTAATGGGTAACAACAAGTTACAGCAATGTGACTGTTAGCACTAACATTGAGAAATTTCCCATCACAATATAAATAGTGTTGTCCGTTATGATGAGAGGTTGAGATAAACTCTTAATGAAGTTCTGAAATGTGTCAAATAACGGAGCACATAATGGAACTTCACCTATGTGAACATAGAAGTGGTGCCGCTTCTCATGAGGGTTTGGGTTTGCTCTCGGGGTTGTTCATGAAACCAGGAAAGAAGCACATGGCCATAACAGTGCTGAGCAAAATTTGAAACTCTTGTAGAGACTAAACATTTTTATGTGTATAGGTGTCTCCGGTCTGTCTTGAGAGTAGTTGGTTTAAGGTCTTACCACCAATAACTTTGACAAAGCTCTGAGATAACTATACTAACAAGAGATTTAAGTTGATAAACACCTTTTGTATGCATAACTGTGTCATAGTAGTTTGGATTGAGAGAGAACTATGTAATTGATCAATTAATGTGGGGAATTGTTGGATTTTAATCTCATAAGAGATTAAATCCAATGGGTTTTATTGGTCAATTACATGAGAAATTGCACTTGCACACTTGGTTGAAAAATCAGTTTTTCTCTTACAAAAAAAACCTAGTTTTGAACTTGTCTCACATTGGATAATTATAAGGTTTGTTTTCAGTATTTCAATAGGAGTTGATTTACACTCCTTAGAATTAGTAGAGAAGAGTATGGGGATTCGATACCACGCAACGCGTGCGCACGCGTGTGCGTGCGTGTGTGTGGCGCAATGAGGCGCTTTAGAGGCGCACTTTGCTCGTACTTCGCGTGGCTCACGATGGACAACTCTGGTTTTGATGCATTGATGACCATTGATCTTCGTTGATGAGATCAACGGTCACAATTTGATCGGGTGTGATCAAGAGGCACAATTCAAAGTTAACAGTCACCAACTGTTAACAACTTTTTAAATAGTCACAGTGTTTGAAATTGTGACTATTCAATGTGCCTTCTCTAAACCAGCACCTACCTTTTCCTCATACCTCTTCACAAATTATTTAAGGAGCATGAATCAGACTCCAAAACACACAATTTCGAAATTCACTATCTCTCTCTCTCTCTCTTGGTCCGGTCTGCTACAGTCTCACAGAAGGTTTCTTTGGAGATTCTTCAACTTTGCTGGTTGCAGATTCTTGCCCAAGGCTCTGTTGTATCCTGGGAACAAATTTGCCTATAACCCAATAGCAAACTCAGTAAAACTGAGTGGGGGCAAATAATGTTCTAAAGACAGTGTCTTCAGACGCGCCTCAGAACTTCTCCTCCAAAGTTACAGTGACCCCATGTTCCCCAACGTAGGATAGGTTTAGATAAATCTATAAATTAAAACTATAGGGGGTGTTCTAATAAACCACCCTTATTTATCAAAAAAGGTAAAGTAATAAAACATTTTCACAACTTCAGCCATCATCAAACAGATTCTAACATCTCCAAGAGTAATTGAAATTCCTATACACGTATCATTGAAAACTATTACATGAATGCAGGTCTCTGAAGCAGCAACTTTTCTCCCTGTCTCTCTTTTTTTCACCTTCAACCTCTACACTCTACCCGAGTTCCTCCGCTGTAGCCTGACCATCTGTGCTTGGTGGAACAATCAGACAATGGCTACGATAACATCTGCAAATGCATGCCTATTTGGTTGCTTAACTGTCATTTTGAAGCTCTTAGGGTTATCGGAGACCGCCTTCGAAATTACGCGTAAAGACCAGGGTACCCCTGATGATAGTGACACAGCCATCGGTGCTGGTATGTTTACCTTCGACGAATCACCGATCTTCGTACCCGACACGGACCTTTTGTTGGTGCCCATGACTGCACTTGCAGTTGGTTTGTTAAGGGTGCAGTGATGGCTCAATATTAATGGATCAGCTAGGTATGGGCTAGGAGAGATCATTTGCAGCATATGGGTGGTGCTTTCTTTCTTGCCATTCTTGAAAGGTCTCTTCAGGAAGGGAATCTATGGAATTCCCAGCTCTACCATATACAAATCAGCTGCTCTGGCATTACTGTTCGTGCACTTATCTTTGTGGGCTTCAAAGAACTGAATATTCATACTTTGGGCAATTGCCTACTATTTCTACCCATTATTGAAGCTCCAAGACAACTCAATATATTTGATAAATTATTCATTTATTTCTCAAGAGAATGAAATCAATTATGATATAGTTTAGGAATTTCATGGCAACCTATTGATTAATCAGAAAATTAAATCATGATTTTGTTTCTTGTTGATACCTATCTAAACACCTCTCTTTCTCCCTGTGGGTTTTGTCAGCTTTCCCATATTACATCTGATTGGAGTATGAGAATGCTTATATGAGCAGTTGTGAGTACCCCACCAACAATAATGTATATGTTTGGCAAAGCTTTCGTTTATTAAATAAATGTTTGTACGTGATTTGTTTTTAAAACTGAAAAAAGTGATTGGTAAATGTTTTTTATAAGATTTGTTGATAACTAGGTGTCACATCAATGGAACGAAAATATTAAAATAAAGTTTCCTCCAATGGTTAGTGTACACATAAATCAAGACCAATTTTTATCAATACCTATACTTATGAATCAGCATGATGAGATAAATACTGATTTAGTGATGACATAACACCATTTATCAAATAAATGGAAGCCATACCAAACACTACCAATGTTTATTTTTAAGATTTTTTACATTAGATTTCTGTTTCGGCTATGATCTATCAAACTTCAGTTGGGAAATTCCATATAAGCTGGCAGTTGACCTTAAAGCAACGAGTGAAGACATATAAGCTATTGGTACATCTGACATCTGCATTTGGTAGCTGATGTGTTTATACTAAATAGATGAAAATAAAGAGCCATCTTTGGAACCAATGCCGTTTCCTTACAAGTGTTTATTGAGAAAATGGTACTGTTGCATTGGTATGCTATTTTTATCAGAAAATATTTTTTTTTCTTTCGTTTTGGGCCTGTTGCTACCACATAGGCATTTTTCAATGCCACATCAACATATTATTGCTAGCAACAGTAAAAATTTGAGAAAAAACCAAATCAGAATGATGTATTCTCATAACACACTTATCTTGATTTTCAAGGTATGGTCTGAGAAAATGTTTTTTCTTAAAAATGTGTAACCAAACTTTCTATACCATTTTTCAAGAAAACTTTCAGTGCCATAGTATTATGTATCTTTAATGCTATTTATCTTCAAGATTAACCTTTTTAGGTTGTGTTTGGAAATGATGCAAATAGGTGTGAATGCAAATATGTAGAGTGTAAAACGGTTCATATAAGGCTCTGTTTGTTTGCGATACAAATGCCAAACCGATGTATTTATGTATCCAGGTTCGCATTTGCGAGCGTTTGTTTGATATGTAAAAAAGTAATGATTATCAGATAAAAAATGTATTTTCTGACACTTTTGTATTTTGAGAAGAAAGCATTATTGTACCTACTTTTTGGATACAATTTTGTGTTCTTTTGATAATTAACTCTTTGACCAAAGTTAAGGCATTGGATCATAAGATAGTTTGAGCATTTAATGATGGGCCCACACTTTGCAATGATTTCAAACAAACAAGATGAGTGCAAAAACGGTTTAAAATGTAAACCATGTTTGCATTCATGAATAAAAAAAGGGTAAATATAAAATGTACATATTTGCATTTGCATTGTAGCCAAATGCAGCCTAAACTACAAAACTGGGTTAGTTTTTGATGAAGGATGATTTGACCCGATCTATGAAACAGCGACACGTGGACACTGACCCGACGTAAGCGACAACTCAGCATTGCGGCCCAGTACAGCTAAGTAACAGGCCCATAAAGCAGCTCGCCACATCATATCGCGCAGGAGGAGCTCGTCACGACGCAAGCTCCGGGTCCCCCGAGCTACCCCTAAAGGGATATTTCGAGGCGACTTCAGCTCACAAGCTAAGAAAACTAGCCCGCCCGAGCTCCCATGCAGACAAGTCATCCCGATGAATATTCTACTCCTGAAGTATCCCGAGCTCGCTGCAAAGTAGCTCGCGAGTGAGCCGCACGAGCATTCTGCAAGAAGCTTCTATTTGACAGGCCGTACCAATCAGGCTACACCATATCCCTTACTGACGGTGCAGTCCCTGTCCTTTCGTCAGTCTGTGCCCACGTCTCTCAGTAGGCGGAGGCGTGCCTGTCACTTTGGGGATGTGTCACTCGCCCGGGTAAGGAGTACGTCGCAACGACCACCTGTGCAGCCCTGGCAGGTAACAGCTGTGGTAGGGGCCCAGTGGCGGTTATGTCTGATCTCACAAAGAGCGCCCCTGTAAAAGCCCTCAGGGCAGAGGAGAAACTTCATCTTGAGACCTCCAATCTCTTGAGTATAGGAAAAAAAGTGCGACCTCCACTCTTAGCCTTTGTTTTTCCCTTTACTTCCTATTCACAGTACTAACTTAAGCATCGGAGTATTCCCATCGGGTAAAGCCCCAGAAATCTTTCCTTTCATCTCCTCAGGTGCCGTTCGTTGCCAGCAAGGAGCCAATCAGCAGTCAGCTAGGAGTGCTTGGATCATGCCACATCATTTGGCGCCGTCTGTGGGAAACGCTTCAAAAGGCCTTTCTCTCCAAACTCTTTCAGTACATTCTTCTTCCTTGAAACAACCCAACATTCATGGCTTCCCCTAGCAACGTCGGACAAAGCACAGAAATGGATAACTCCAGGGAACAACCCCTGCTTCCTACTGTCTGTATCGGACAGTTCACCATCCCCCTCTCGGCGGACGGAATCCCCAGTTTGAACGTGCCTCTCACAATGGCACCTGTCATGGCCCCACTCCCTACTACAGTCGGAACGACGTTCACCGAACCTTCGATCGTGCCCCTAGTAGCCAGCCCGAACCAGCTGGAGGACCTGATGCAGTGCATGAGAGCCATGCAGGCCCAAATGCAACAGTTCCAACAACTTAAGCTCTATCAACAGCACGTGCTGCACCAGGTCTCCCAGTACCAGTATCAGTAGCAGTTCCCCCAGTTGCCCCAACCTCAGCTTCAACAGTCTCAGCTCCAGCCTCAGCACCTGGCCTTGCAGCAAGCCAAGTCCCACCACTAACCCACCATCTAAAAATATTTCACTTGCATTATATAAAATATTTTTTACTTATCACACTTAATTTTGGTTTGTCTATGGTATCATTTTACTCAAACCACTAACCCACCATCTAAAAATGAAAATTGTTTGATTTCTAGGTTGACATTAAATTTTGTAATACATTTTCATCACTGATAAAATGGTCAAATTGCTTGCCCACCACCACGAGGTAAGAAAATGGTTTTGTTTTCAAATTACTTTTCAAAATATTTATTTTTATACTATTAAAATTAATATTGTGGATTTAATTACAAGAATTTAATGATGAGAAAATTATATTCTAAATATAGGATTTAATGAGAGAGAATAGGAAAATATTTTTATTTTCAATTTGTTTTAAATTTTACATTCCATTTTCATCATTAATAAAAACATTTCTTATTTAACATACTTATTATTGTTTAACATGTATGTTAAAAATGTTCCCAATTTTTTTAATTTCTATTTTTTTTCATTTTATCTATTTTTTTATTTTATTATTTAATTGTGGCAGCATGGATTAACCCATTTGACCCAAAATGATTTAATTAATTTCTTACCACCACTTAGATGAAAACACTATTTTTGCTAGGTAGATTTTAAAGGTATAAGCTTTTATGTTATTGGAATTATTAATTTATTAAGTATGGATTTAATTAATAGAACTTAATGATGAGAAGAAATAAAAATGACTTAAATATATGATTCAATAAACATGAATGCAAGTTAATAACTTAAATGGTGGATTTAATGAGAGAGGATTGAATGCATTGAATATCTTTAAATTACCTATTTTCAACAAATTTAATATCAAGAACCAGTTATCCTATTTGCCCTCATTTTTTTATCTTTAAATTTAAATGTAGAGTAAATATTGTTCTTATAAATTTCTAGAAATATTCTTGAGGCCATTGGTACATTTTAAAATAGTATAGATTTACATAACTAGCGGTGCAAGTTTTGCATCTCAAAAACTGATGTAAAATTTCCTTCCTCCTACCTCAATTCTTTGTATAAAGTGTGACCACATCGTATTGCCCGGCCCCTACTAACTTCTCCTATTTCCATTCTCTCTTATATAAGGTGGGATCACACCATTTTATTTACTAATTGACTTTCCGCAAACAAAATAAGACAAGGTAAAATCTGAACCAAAACTCAAAAGTAAGCTAGAATCTATACAGCCTATTTGCATTCGCAGGCATTTACACCGGTGAGAATAATCCCTATTCAAAATACTTACTCAACTGATAACTGCAAAGTAAAACATGAAAGAACACATCAAGGAGTCATTTATTAACAACTGAATTGGCTGAAATGAATTATTTACTAGTTACTTTTTAGTGGACAAGCAATTGAAGATAGGAACTTTGTAACTGCTCGATCGATCGATGATGACATTGTTGGGAAAGCTCATTTGATCATATCTGCTACCCACACCATACCCAGAAGACACTACAGGGGAACATCTCTCCATGCCGATCCAACTCTTATCTACCCCAAGTATTTCACTGCATGATCACTGTTTCCACTAAAATATAACAAGCAATTCAATTCAACAGTTAAGACATGGAGTAGGGACATGATCCCAACAACAAGAACGTCTTCCTGTCCTTTATAGCGAAATATTCCCGATGTGCGACTGCAATGGGGGAGACATGGAGAATCTGCCTCCTCCGGCTCCGAGAAGAAACACAAGTATCAGAAACGATACACGACCGTTGATGGAGAATCTGCTGCCCCTAGCACTTTCGCTCAACCCTCCTTATGGCGGTCCCAGCGCTTCTTCCGTTAACGCAAACGCTGTTCAGGCCAGCAAAGACCGGAAGATGGCCTCGGCCGAGCAGTTGGTGCTTGAGCTCAGCAACCCTGATCTCAAAGAAAAGGCTCTTCTTGATCTCACCAAGGTAATCTCCGTTTATTGGGTTTGTTCATTTTTGCATCCACTGGTATTTGCTCTGTTTTGATATAAGAAGAAAAGGATCAGCCTTTATTTTTGGTTGTCGAAATTCCCCCTTTTTTTTTATCTGCCAAGAATGGGACTTTATTTTGAATTCTTATGATGACCGAGTTGCCTCGAGGGAAATTGAATAAAGGATTTACAAAGCTATATTTTATGGCAATGGAAGGTTTACATTTATATTTCATGTCTACAGATCTTATCTTCTTATTGTTAAATTCATGAGATAAAATTTGTTTATTTTTAACTTACAAATTGTCATGAATCGCTATAAGGAAATTTGGTTGGGATAGTTTTGCCGATTGCTTTTAGGTTTTATAGCAATAAAAGGACCTTGTATTGCCAAAATTGGGGAATGAGATGGTTACTAGGTGAAAAAATTAAAAGAAAATCTGTTGGATAAGATCAATAGTAATATCTTGGGAGACATTAAATCACAAAAAGGATTGACTTCTATTGGATAAGAGGCCAATTTGGTTGAGTAGCTTTGGCGCCTTGAAAACTATGATTCAAGACCTATCAAACAAACATTGACACTCTTGTTTGATTCAAGCACTTCATTTATCAGTCAAACAAACATTGACACTTCTTACAGACCTATATAACCTACCTAAATCCTACAAGTACAAGAAATATTGTAAGACCTAAACTCAAGTTTCAAACTGACAAAATACAAGTGGATAAGTGCTGATTAATATTTAGACAAGAATTAATAGGTCACTATGAAACCAGTTAAGCACATGCGTTGTACGTGAGAAATTTTTTTTCATATTATAGTTAAGATATATTATAGTTAAGATAGAAATTGAAAATTAACAAAAATAACAATATGATTAAAGATAAACTTCAATATTTATTATTCAATTATAACATCATGGGTTTTTTTGAAAGGTCAGATCATTATCCCACCGTCTAGATAAGAAAATAACTTTGATTTTGAATTAGTTTTAAATTAGGGAAAATTATAGTCGGAGTCGGTTGTATATTTAAAATTATGCTACAAGTTGGTCCATAAACCAACAAAACTCTAACAATTGGCTCTACATTTCAAATTACAAAAAAAGGGCAGTTTAGTCTCTCTCTCTCTCTCTCACTCTCATACACACACACACACACACACAATCATCTTTTTTCTGCTCAACGACTATGTGATTTGAAAATAAATAAAAATGATTTTTGATTTTTATATTTATGTTCTTTATATCAGTTTCTCTCATTCTCTCTCTATCTATCGTTCTCCCTCAATCTCTCTCATTCTCTTTCTCTATTGATCTCTCATTCTCCCTTAATTTCTATCGTTCTCTCTCAGTTTCTCTCCCACTCCCTCTCTCGCTTTTTATTTTCTTACATACTTATATGGTATTAATCATATCATATAAAAGAACATGAGATCAGCTTAGTATGGTTCAAAAGTTATTACACCAATTTAATAAAAATTCACAAGAAGTTCTTATGAAATTTACACCAACTGGAGAACGATAGAGATTGAGGGATAAGAAGATATTGACTGAGAGGAGAGTGAGAGAGAAGAATGAGAAGCATTGAGGGAGAATAATAGAGAGAGAAAGAGAGAGTGAGTGAGTGAGAGGTTTTGATTTGGCTATATATCGAAGCTCAGAGAGTGGAAGAGACAAAGGGAGTGGGAGATCGAAAAATGGCTATGAGAGTGAAAGAGAAGGGAGGGAGGTCGAGAGATAGAGAGAGTGAGAGAGAAACTCAAAACCTATATTCGGTATAGGTTTTTTGTTGTGTCCAACATGGACTAAGAGTCCCATGTTGGCAACAACCACATAAGTCTCCGATGACATGGCAGGGGTTTTTATAATTTGAAATGTTGAGCCAGTTGTTAGAGTTTTGTTGGTTTTTGGACCAACTTGGAACCTAATTTTAAATGTACAATTGACTTTGGCTATAATTTTCCCTTTAAATTATATATTTCATTTATATTATATAAAACATTTTTTATTTATCACACTTAATTATTGTTTGTCTATAGTATCATTTGACTCAACCCACTAACCCGCCATGTAAAAGTAAAAATTGCTTGATTTTTATGTTAACATTAAATTTTGTATTACATTTCCATCATTGATAAAATTATTTCTTATGTATAAAACTTAGTTTTCTTCAATATAATGTATGCACAACATTAGAAATGTACCCAATATTTTATTTTTTTGTTAATATAGAACATTAGATATGTGCCCAAAATTTTAACTATCTTTTTTATTTTTATTTTTGTAATTCTTTGTATTTTCTATTATTAAAAATTTTATTATTTGATCATGACATCATTTTATTTCTAGGTAGATCTTGAATTTGACATTCCATTTTAATCATTAATAAAAATACTTCTTACGTTCCATAGTTATTTATTTTAATTTTTATTATTTAATTATGACATTATTTATTAATCCATTTGACCCCAAATGGTCGAGTTGCTTACCCACCACTAGGAGGAAAGAAAATGGTATTGTTTTCAAATTATTTTTCAAAATATTTATTTTTATATTATTAAATTAATATTGTGAATTTAATTACAAGAATTTATTAATGAGAAAAATATATCTTAAATATTGGATTTAATTAGATAGAATAGGAAAATATTTTTATTTCCAATTGGTTTTAAATTTTACATTCCATTACCATCACTAATAATAACATTTCCTATTTATCATACTTATTATTGTTTAATATGTATGTTAAATATGTTCTCAATTTTTTTAAATTTCTTTTTTTTTTCATTTTATCTATTTTTTAATTTTATTATTTAGTCGTGACAACATGGATTAACCCATTTAAGCCAAAATGATTTAATTTCTTACCATCACCTAGATGAAAACACTATTTTTGCTAGGTAGATTTTAAAAATATAAGCTTTTATGTTATTGGAATTATTAATTTATTAAGTATGGAATTAATTAATAGAACTTAATGATGAGAAGAAACAAAAAAATGACTTAAATATATGATTCAATGAACATGAATACAAGTTATCAACTTAAATACTGGATTTAATGAGAGAAATTGAATGCACTGAATATCTTTAAATTACCTTTCTTCAATTCATTGAATATCAAAAACCGATTACCCTATTTACTCTTTTTTTTTATGTGAAGGACTATTTGCAAGTAGGTCTTGGATCTTGAACTAAGTGTACTTTTTTAGGGTGAATTACAAAGACCCCATGTATTGTGGGGCAAGTAATAATTACCCCCTAAACTTTCATTTGCAACAAAGACCCTTGAACGTTCACTTTGTGATAAATACCCCCTTCTCTCATTCAGTTGTTCAAACCATTGTTAACTCAAAACTGAAACCATTCTGACCACTAGTTTCTAGGTTGACGATTTGGCTGTCCGGTCTGAACGGACAATCCGTTCTAACAAAATAAATTAAAAAAATAAAAAATAATTAAAATTTAAGAACGACCAAAAACCATTGAACGGGTCGAACAGGTTGACGGGTCAACTACTTGGGTTGATGGGTCGTTGATCGATTCAATGGTTTTTGGCTAAGAATTGGGTTTGAGGTAAAACAGAACCGGTTGACTAGACGGTTTTTGAGCCAAACGGAAACGGTCCGACCGTTTGGATCAATGGCGATTCAAAAACCAAGGTTCTAACTACCACTTTCTTATTTATTTGAAGGATTTATAATTTGATTACTCTTCTAAATATAATATTGAAGTTTTCTCACTTGCTTCAATAGAACCTTACAGATTTCTGGCTGAATGCAATATTCAGATGAAATGGTAGAGATTTCTTTAGATATAAATTTAATGTTTCATTTGGTTTTCTTGATTTATTGGGGAAAAAGAGTGGATAATTTTTTATATTTTAAGATGAAGGGAGACATTTGCATTAGTGAAATGAAACAAAAATTTAAAGAAACCTGTTTTACTAGATTAGTGAAATGATTCTTTATATTTTAATTGGTTTTGTTATAAGAAAATAAAGGTATTTTGGGTCAATTAGTGTTTTTTAGAAAAAGGAAGGAAAAAAGAAAATAACAAAAATTGATATGAACATTTTGATAATTTAATGCATTCCGCTATCTTGGATCAATTAGTACTTTCATAAGAATGATACACAATCTTCTATCTTCCCATTCTGTCCATCTTGCTGTTTTCCGTTTAAAAAGGAACACATATCCTTGTTACATGAGTCGTAGTTTCCTACCGTGCAAAGGTGGAGACGGAGGACGGATGTTAATGACTTCCATTTCCTTTTTTTTTCAGTCATTAAAAATGTTTTAAAATCATGAGAGATTGAGAGGTGGTATCTGAATCCGAACCAGCTGGTTGGTAAGGGTTTTAATTTTGGCGGGTATGGGATGGTAGGGTTTTAATTTTTGGGTTATGGGTTGGGCATGGTCAGAAAACTCAGATCTGAGTCATCTGACCTAAACTTAGAGTTGTGTTTGGGTTGAGGGTTTAGGTAGCTCAAGTCTGGTTCAATTGGAGCTCACCCTAATATATACATACACACATGCATTATATTTAGGCCATGTTTGGGAGTGTTTAAGTTGAAAATAAGTGCTTAAAAATAAGTGTTTATTCCAATAAGCATTTATTTATATTTGGCATCCAACTTTTTCAAGTGTTTATTTTTTAAAATAAGCACTTATTTTATATTCGGCATTTGGTAGTCATTTTCTTTAATAGGCACTTAAATAAGCATTTGTAACTATTTTATCATGAGGATGGCAAATTTCCCCATCCCCAACGGGGACCTGACTTCCCCAACCCGATAGGGTCAGGGATGAGGATGGGGATTGAGGTCCCCTCCCCACCCCGACCCCGATTATATATTTGTATATTTATATATATTTAAATGTTATTTATATTACTTATATATATATATATATATATATATCAAAACATATTTAAAACATTAATTATAATTTAAAATTTTTATTTATTTTAAGTAAATTTATTTTCAAAAAAATACTATTATATAAAAAAATTTAGGGATTCGGGTCCCTGCGGGGAACCCATCCCCGTTGGAGATCGGGGATGGAGGACAAATTTTACCCCTTACAGGGATCGGGGACGGGGATGGACGTTAATTTCAGAATTGGGGGCAAGGACGAGAATATGATCCCCACCCCGAACCTGCCCCGTTGCCATTCCTATTTTGTCCTTTATTTTCTTTCAAATTTTCACAATATATCCTTTGAAATCACTTTTAATAAATTATTTTTATAAAGAACACTTTTCTAAAAGCATTTTTATAAAAGTACTTTTAAGAAAGTACTTTTGTGAAAGCATTTTTATAAAAGTAATTTTAAGAAAGTACTTTTGTGAAAGCACTTTTATAAGTTGTAAAAGTACTTTCATACAAGTTCTTTTGTAAGGGTACTTTCTTAAAAGTGTTTTTGTAAAAGTGCGTTTGTAAAAATGCTTTCATGAAAGTACTTTCCTAAAAGTGCTTTCTTAAAAGTACTTCTATAAAAGTACTTTCTTAAAAGTATTTTTGTAAAAATACTTTTATGAAAGCACTTTTACAAAAGTACTTTCATACAAGTTCTTTTTTAAGGGTACTTTCTTAAAAGTGTTTTTTGTAAAAATACTTTCATAGAAGTATTTTCTTAAAAATACTTTCAAAAAAGTGTTTTAGTAATAAGTGGTATTTTAAAATTCAATCAGGGATAATTTTAAGTGCTTATTGTATGAGCACTTAAAAAAAGCTTAAAATTTGGGCTTAAAAATTGAGCCCCTATTTTTAAAATAAGCACTTATTTCCCAAATATCAATAAGTACTATGGCCCAAAAAAGCACTTATTTTTAAGCACTCCCAAACCATGGTCTTATACAAGTATCTTTTTTTCTAATTAAATATATGCATCTATATGTGTATTTGTAAATGAAATTTGAGCATGTTTTCAATTAAATCTATACTTAAATTGGGCCATAAAGCCCAATAAAAGATGGCTATATAAAATTATATTCATAAATTCTTTAAAACCCAACGAACCCATCCAAGCCTGACTATGTCTTGCCTGACCCAACCTGATCCAAGCCCAGCCAAGTTGTAGGTTAAGCTCAATTTGGGCCTGAATTGATAAACCTACATCTGACCTTGGGTTAGGCCAGGTCCAAGCCCAAGGTTTGCACTTTTGGTGTCAGGTCTGGATTAACCTTCCACCCAACCCAACTGCCTGAGTTGCACATAGGGGTTTCAGAGCTGATTGAGGTATGAAACAGGAAATTGGTATTAGGCTTTAGGCAGCATCTTTCACCCCCGAGGGGTTTTCTCCTCATCGTTTCACAGTACATAGAACTCACACTCACTAGTAACAGTACATAGAACCAGAGTACAAGCCTTTGACAGACTAGAGAAGAATAAGGCGAGATCATTATTTTTGGTTCAAAAGTGTGAAGATCTCTCTTCATTGAAACTGTTCATTCTTCAGAAAGCTCTGGGAATCTTGAAATAAAAATTAAAAGGGGAGTATATTTAGCATACAAAATCAGGGTCGACCAAATTAAAGAGAAACATTCTCATTTTTACGGCACTTGCGCAAGTAAAGATAATGGGTAAAAACAAAAATCATGAAAAGACATTTCATGAGTTTGATTTTCTTTTACTCATATATATTTTTTTAAATGTCTTAACATATTGATTGAATTTAAAGATTAAAATATTCGGACAATTTGTTTTTTTTTTAAATATTAATCTTATATAATATGGTACTAGTACAATATTCTGATTTAATTCTTATGGCCTACACAAAAACAAAATTTACAATGCTTTACACCGTTGAAAATTATACCTATAATTCTGATTAATTTGAAATATATATATATATATATATATATATATATATATATATATATTATTTTCAAATTGGCCAGAATTATTAATTAGTCAATAATCCCTTGCAAGTGTCCTCCTATGTGGGTTCCTGAATTTAACCCCAGAAATCTACATAGCACTTGTCAAGGCTAGCAGAATACCAGAGGACAGCCAAAAGTCATCTGTCCAAGATGGAAAGCAAATGGGCATGTTGGAGAGATTGATATGGTGTGGGCAATGCTTAGCTATTATTGCCGAATCTTGAATTCTTCATTCTTGGCACATCCCACCCACCCCTATTCATTTATTTTAATTATTATTTTTTATTTATTTTTAGCAATAAAAATACAAATTAAGCTTCATTCTTCATGGTTTGAGACACTGAGGTATCGTATGACTGTTTCTAGACATACATACATGGTATATTGATAATATTTTGGTTTATGAAGAATATTAGATAAGAATGTTTTTATCTAATATTAGATATAGTCATGACTCTTGACATTAGAGACACAACAAATATATTAAGTCGATAAGATTAATCTAGCAGACAAAATGGGGCTCTTGCTACATCTCTGGTCTGGTTCTGTTTTGTCTGGGTCATGTTAGTGAATATAGAGTCAACAACCTACTTCTATCCATCCACTGGCCAAGATTCATGTGCATGCACTACTAATATGACAAAACATCATACCTAATCTCAATTATTATTGGCCCCAACTAATTAAGCCAATGATCTAACAGCTATGTGGCATCAGGAGTACTAAATAATTGGCTTTAGAGTTGGAATAATAATAGACATAATTATTGTGTCATACACTTATTCAGGTAAGTGCATTTATTTATGTTCGTTTATTTCTTATGTAAATAAGGCAATGACCATTTTAACCATAAATATCCATTATCAAAATGGGTATTTTTGTCCTATGCAAGTTTTGACAACTTTTCCGCTAGTTGGGAAAGTTATTTACCCACCTAGGGGATGGATATCACTTACTCGATACCTAGGAAAAAAAACTTTCCTTGGTCCTCACATAAATCTGAAAAAAGAATATGGGACTCTTGGTCAATGGGAACCAAAATCCCATTGACCAACATCCCCCCCTCTCAAAATCCAAAAAAAGAATACCCCCTTAGTGTAATGTAAATATCAGGCTACTGTCCAGTGTAAAAACACAGGTTTGAATCTAAGTGTTATTTTGTGAAAAAAAAAGTACCAAAATTTAGGTCTGTTTCTAGTATACCCCTCCCAAGACCCTAGAGAAATGGGATCAGTATTGGGTAATGGCGTTTTACTTTACAACTTCCATGTTCATCAGAATGCAAGTATGGAGACATAGTATTGATGATGAAATAATCCAATAGAAAAAACTTTTACTAAAATGGTGATTTTGTATCGTTTCAATTTCTAAATATACAATATTGGAATAAGATGACATCTCTTTTGAAATCGCACAGATAATTAGAATAGGCTAGAACTCATGACTTCGGCTATGTTTGGTGAAGGAAAAAGTAGGGAAAGGAAGGATTAGGTAAGGAAACCTTTACAAATCACCTCTACAAGTCACCTTTTCCCTTCCTTCTTTACCTTTTTCCTTCCTTTCCTTACCTTTTCCTTCAAACCAAACATAGCTTTAGTTATCATTTTCTCTTGTATTAATGTTGTGGATATGGTTTGGCATCATGCTTCCCCAGAGCTTGGATCTGTTGATTGGTTGTTTACTTTGTGTATGTGCAAGGATGTTTCTTCCTATGAGCTTGGATCTATTGCTTGCACTGCTGTATATAATGGTTTATATAACCAATCACGAATGAACATGCCAATGTTTTGAACACATGGATGTATATGTTAATGTGTATGGATACGGGGAATTTGGTTCCAATCCCCACCCTACTAAGTAGCAGATCCCAATTGTCTTCTCCCACCCCCACCCCACATCACAAAGGGGTAAATTTGACTGTTTGAAAATAAAAAGAAAAAGGAAACAGCTTGGGTTGTTTTCAAGTTTCATGTGCATGACACATTAGAATTGGTATGGGGGTAAAAGAGCAATTGCAATCAATGTTCATTTTATTAAAAATACAAATAAACAACTAAAAGGGGTAATATGTCATATGCAAGGATCTTCAAAACATCTCACTTGTCCCTAATAAGAGAGAGTAAGCCGAAATCCCTTCTATATTGGTGTTTTTTAATGTGTTGTTTGGTAAGTTTTTTTTTTTGACAGTTAAAAATCGTAGTAGGCTTTTGCATAAAAATCTTGGCAGCCCACAGACCGTTTGATTGGAGGTGCATCTTTCAACACAAACATGAGATGAAAAGAGGCAAGAAGCTTAACTTCTAACTTCCCAAAATAAGTTCGAATTGAGCTTCTCGTGTCTTTTTGGGCATAGTCTTCTGATAGCTAAATCTTCCTCCAATCAAATAGGAAAAGATGAAAATGTGGGCTACCAGGCTTCTAAACAGCCAACAACCCATACAAAAAGATGTACTAAACAGGGCCTAAATAAGCCAATGAAAAACACAAAGAAAGAGTAATAACAAGGAAAAAAACACATGGTTTTGCAAATGAGGGAGTGAGTCATATTTAATGTGGTTCCATCCCATTAAATATGGGTTATGTACATACTTGATACATCATAAGTATACTAATCTTTTTCTAAGTAAACACTTATCTCTTGAGTTTCACATGCCACCTATGTTTCACTAAGTACAGGCTTTATAGTTCCTAGCGTCCCACTCAATCCTTTCACATACAACTAAGGGTGCCAAAAAATGTAGATAGACTTTTCTCCGTATACAAGTCGAGAACTTTTAACTTGAAGTAATGAGGATAATACGTTTATTCAAAAAAAATAGGTAGCTTTGGCTTGGTCTCAAATTTCTTTGATTGTATATATTAACCCACATGAAATATCATTTTCTTGTCAGATTGGGTTGTATGGTGGACAATATCCAAGACATGAATATATAATTTTCCAACTCTTACTTGTCATGAGATGCCCTAGCTTCTTTAGAGTCTGCCACACTTCCACTAAAAAACCCCAGCTTCTCTCTTCCACCAACAAACAATTTAATCCATTTAGACCACTCCAAATAAGACTAGAAAATTCCCACTTTTTAATACCTGAGTGGAACACATTTTGACCTCTAGAGTCTAGACACCTCTAGCCATACTAAACCTTGGATGAGTGAACCACCACACACAAACAAGAGACATAACCCACCTATCAAGGATTGTACCTAATACCAACTGACAATCCAAAAAATACTAGCAAATAGAGCCTTTTTTCAATTACCACCACCACCAAGGAACAGTTCAAATAGTCCAAAACAATATACCAGCCTAGAGAAGAAATAAACACTATTCTTGCTTATGCTAAAGAGAGTGGAATTGTAGACAACTCCAAGCAGAGAAAGAATAAGCACAATGCACTTTCGTTTTCTTCGCCGGAGTGCACAGAAGTGCCTTATAGTTTTCTCGCTTTCTTCACTCTGTAGTTTGCCACCTCCATGTCCTCAGGCAATGTACTATGGCTGTCATCTCCTTCTCTTGGACCGTGCCTCTCAGTCTCATTGAGCTTTCAGTTCTCATATGCAGCAGGGTGACCATGATAAAAGACAGGTATGTGCCTTTTGTACAATGTCTACATTCCTAAATTATATCATTTTTGGAAGATAAGGTTTGTCGGTCGTGGTAGTGGGTATAATATCCTTGGGTCTTATGGGTGTAGGCACAAAGAATGCTCGAGTTACGGGTAAAATACACAACCTCTCACAGAAAAACTGTAAGGAAGCCAATCAACTCTTCGATGTAAGCTTCTTAATTCTTAGATTCATTTGGTGTTCTCGTTTGGATGTATGGGTTACTAAATTACTTTGGTTATATGTGTAGTTTTTGATTTCTCGAGACATTGCTACTTTTGGCAATCGGGTTATTAACTCTTGTGCCTTACCATTGTTCCCGATTTTTTATATCAATGTAAGTATAGGAAACATCCTGTGCTTAATTCAATTCCATTTTCTTTTAATTCTGTAGGATAACTAAATAGATGTTTCTTGTGGGTGTGTGGGTTATTAATTGCTCTATTGCCATTATTTTCCTTGTAATTTTTTTGAATTTATTAATAACCCTCACCACCGACACCTTCATGCGTTGCCACATTTAGGAGATTGCATCCACAGAGACGACTCAAGCGTTCGAATTGTAGTAGTGAATAGCCGTGGCCTCGCATACACTAGAGTCTAGAATGAGCCACTCTAACCCATTTCTTATGTATACACTCTTAAATTTTTTCTTCCCCACCTATTTTTAATTAGATATTCTTGGCAGGTGAATGGCGTGGGCATGGAAAGAAGGGTCGAAAGTGATACGGATTCAAAAGTGGCACAGGTATTTATTGGTTGTAGAATGTTTACATCCCTAAGTTTTATCATTTTTGGAATATATGGTTTGCTAGTTGTGGAGGTGACTACAATATTCTTGGTTCTTATGGGTGCGTGCATGAAAAATGCTAGACTTGCAGGCAAGATGCGCAACCTCTGGTGGCAATACTATAAGGAAGCCGATCAACTCTTCGGTGTAAGCTTCTTAATTCTCAACTTCATTCAATGTTCTCATTTGGGTGTATGGGTTACTATTTTGCTTTAGCTATATGTGTAGTTTTAGATTGCTCGAGGCTTTACTACTTTTGGCGATCGGCTTGCCGGCTCTTGCGTCTTACCATTGTTCCTGGTTTTCAATATCAATGAAAGTATATGAAACATCTCGTGCTTAATTCAGTTCCATTTTATTTTAATTCCATAGGATAAATAACTGGATGTTGTTGTGGGTGTGTGGGTTACTAATTGTTCAATTATCGTGGTTGTGCTTGTAACTTCTCTTAATTTGTTAATAATCCTCATGATTGCCACTTTCAGGAAATTGCATCCATGGAGCTGATTCAAGCATTCGAATTGTAGTAGTGATTAGCCAAAGCCTTGCATACGCTGGAGTCCAAAATGAGCCACTTTAACCCATTTCTTATTTATTCTCTCTTAGACTTTTTCTTCTCCAACTGTTTCTGATTAGAAATTCTTGATAGGTGAATGGTGTGGGCATGGAAAGGAGACTCGAAGGTGATACGAATTCGGAAGTGACACAGGTATGTGATTGTTGTCGAATATGTGCATCCCTAAATTTTCAAATTTTTAAAGAAAAGGTTTGTCGGTTGTCGAGGTGACAATAATATCCTTGGTTGTTATGGGTGCAGGCATGAAGAATGCTTGACTTCTATGATATTGCATCATTGGAGCAGATTCAAGCGTTCGAATTGGAGCAGTAGTCAGCCAAGGCCTTACATACGTTGGAGTCCAAAATAAGCCACTCTAACCCATTTATTCTATATTCACTTCTAAACTATTTCTCGTCCACCTATTCCTGATTAGATATTCTTGACAGGTGAAGGTCGTGAGCGCAATGGAGACTCGGAAGCGATGCGGATGCGGAAGCTGTACGGGTAGCTGGTTATATGTGTAGTTGAAGCTCTCTTGGAGGACTTTTGATTGATCTAGAGATTGATCCAGAGATTGATCCTTGGTGCTAATCCGCCTTCCCTTTATATAGCTTTAGGAGGAGGGGTTGTTTCCAATTCATTTTTGGAGTTCTTTCTCAAAAATAGAAAGTCCTAATTCCTAATGATTAGTTTAGATCTAATCATATCATATCTCTTATATTGTAATCTAAATCTCCTTTATCTTTCTAGAATTACAACAGAAAATTGAATCTGATAGGACTCTTCGTAGTTTCATATTTTTGTTTTTGTATTGGGCTTCAACGAATTGGGCTTTTGCTACGAATTTGTTCAGACTTCGGGCCCGATTTTGACTTTAATGCAGTCAGAATCTATCAAAACTCAAAACATGAAAGTTGTAGAATTCATCCTTATCTTTCCAATGAATCTTGAATTATCTCAAACGAATTCTGGATGGGAGAGCTATGCTCTGATTACTAAGCGGCACCGAAACTGTGCAAAATTACCCGATTAGCCTTGTTTTTCTCCCGACGCCTTCTTTCATCCCCTTAATCGAAATACAAAAATAATGAGTCCAATTAAGTACTAATTAAGTATAAAAGACTGAATAATTAGGGATAAAAATATGATAATTTTTATTCTCATCAAATCCCCTCACACTTAAAACTTGCTCGTCCTCGGGCAAGACAAAATTCAAGCAAACACAAAACAAACAACTATCATTCCAATCTTTAAACTGAACTCTTCTTTATCTTTCTCAACAAATATTCTAGGTTAACTATTGCAAACCGTTAAATCAACACAACCAAGTCATACATGACTCATTCATCATTCAATCCAATTTTTGCTACTACAAACCAAGTAGTAAATCAAGGAAAACCTCTCTTTTTATTTCCTTTTTTTCTCTTTTTATTGGGAGTGAGTGCATTTTATGCTCCGTCTCACTTTTGGATCACTCAGCCAGTAGGTGCATTTTATGCTCCGTCCTACTGTTGAATTTGTTGGCTAGTAGTGCATTTTATGCTCCATCCTACTATTGAATTACTTGGTGGTAGATGCATTTTATGCTCCATCCTACCAATTGTAGCAATGGTAAAACAACTACCCCATTTACTTAAATATGAATTTAGGACTAGTTTAACTGGAAATGGCTTCAGATAAGTCATGTACTCCTTGATCGTACCTCATTACTAGGTTCACAAAATATTGTAGCAATGGTTCACTCATGTTGTAACACCTTGGTCTCCTCTCTTAATTATTAAGAAAATACAAACTTTGAGGTATTTCTTTGCACCAATTTAAAATCTTTTTGATACAAATAATGGGTGAACCATTATTTGGGCAATATTTGGCAGCCAAGTTACTATGAAAAACAACCAATATAGGTGAACAAAACAACTTGATATTTTGGGATTTTTTTGATGAAAATATTAGCCAACATAACCTTTGGGTATCTTTAGGAGCTAAGACATTGTAAAAAAAATGTGCTTTTAAAAAAAAAAAGTTACCAGTTTGTTTTGCTATTGTGATCGCGAATGACCACTGTAGCTTAAAAATGAGTGTGGAAGGAGATATTTGCATCGGGTTTGGACAATTCAAACTGGATCTCAATCCATATCCATATCCATGTTTACATTAGTTATACTCAGTCTAGCCAATCAATCTACGCCACTTTCTAAGTCCAAACAACTCAGGCCCGACCAACTTGTCATTCATTCTATCAACTCAGGCCCAATTAACAATGGTTTGACCACACTTGTCAACTTAGGCCTAGTTAATAGTGGCCCGACCAACCCAAATTAGGGGTGTTCATGGATCGGGTTGGGTCGATTTGAGCGATTTTCTTAAATCGACCCAACTTTGTTGGTTTACTTATTAATTAAATCGAAACTGACCGGCCCTAAAGTTAAACCAATGCAAACATGAGGGGTCGATTTATCAATTTAGTCAATTTTTAAATATATTTTAAACTAAGAATATTTATATCAAAATATCTATTTATATTTAAGTTTTTTTTTTAGTTTTTATGCAAAATCAAAATATATATTTAATTCGATTAGTTATCTTGTACAAAATTGATTTTTTTGTCAATATATATTTAAATTTATACAAGACTGAACTAAATATTGTACCATTATATTATAGTTGTATTGGTTTTGCATTTTTATTTTGTTTTTATCATAAGTAACCATAATAAAATATATCAACATTTAACATGTAAGGTAGGGACTAATTAGTGATTACATAAACAAAGTATCGGTTTGACTTTCATACATGAAAGTCGAAACCGAACCAAGTTGCTGGTTTATTTTCTCACACAAACTGAAACTAATCGGTGGTTTTGAAAAACTGACCAACTCAGGTTGGGTCGGGCCAATCTGGTCGGTTTGACATTTAATGTAAACACCCCTAACCCAAATTATTGTTATAATTAATAATTCTAGAAATACTATTAATAATTATAAAAATTATTAACATGAACAATTTACCATAATTTTTAGGAAAATATTATTAACAAAACCATCATTATATTACTTCCTTGAAATTATGGAAAATTACCTATACTAATTATTTAACTAATCAATCAATATTTAAATTATCAAAATGGTTATTAAAATTAATCATCTATGATAATTAATATTATTCAAAAAACAACACTTGAATCAAGATAATTAGTTAATAATAATTAATATTACATTAATATATCTGATAATTTTTTATAATGATAATTCGTATTAAAATTAATATTTCAGATAATTAATAGAAAATGAAAATTGATTTATGACAATTTTTATATCCACTCAAAATCATTTACTACAAAAATTTCTATTTTCTATAATAATTATTTGAAATAGTAAATAATAATTATCAATTAACAACAATTATTAATAATTAATAGAAATTATAAAAAAAATATTCATGATAATAACTTTTAATAATAATATTGATAATGATATTAATAATCCTTTGATAATATCTGATATTATTTAATTTTTTATAATAGTATTGATATTAATAGTAATTATTTATCTTTGAAAACATTAATAGCAATTAGTACTTATTAAATATTTATGAAAATTCTACAATTTCTAAAAAATATTATCAATTTAATAATATATGAAAATATTAATAATTTATTTTAGTTATTGTTAGTAATAACTACTTAGTATCATCCTATTAATATTTGATATTTCTTAATATTAATAAATAATTATAATAAAATAGTTGAAAATAAATTACTAGAACTTACCAAAATAACCAGTAACTTATGACAATAAATAAATAATTATCATTTATAATATTTTCTATTAACCATAAATTAGTATAAACTAAATTTCCATAAATTACCAATAATTATCATAAATTAGTAGGAAATGAATTACTAGAAATTACACAAATCTTCAAATAAAATAACCAAAACAAATTACCAATGATTATAAAAAATTATCATAAAATAGTAGAAATTTCTAGGAACTAGCACAAATTATCATGGAATAGTAAGAATGTCCAAAAATATCAAAGTTTTTTAAACTGGACCAGACAAGAACCATTTTGGGGGCCGGTTCCCTGGTCAAATGGTCCGACCGTACTTTTGATTGATTTCTCATTTTTCGGATATGATTGGAACAATGGAGAAGTAGGAAGACTTTGGCGATTCATAATGGGGTATCTAGAATATCTATGTCCTAGGACAAAAAAGATTAATAATGAAACATGGGGCCCAGTAGTGACATACCAGTCCTCCTAATCGACTACTTATCATCATAATGAGAAAATGTTCCACTTAAAAATTAGTAAAAATAATAACAACTCGCCACCTTTTTTTTTTCTCAAAAATATCTATATCCTCTGCTGAAAAATGAAGACTAAGACTGGAGTTTCGTGGAAAAAAAGCCCTCTATCGGATTTGAACCGATGACTTACGAACTTACCATGGCTTGACTCTACCGCTGAGTTAAAAGGGCCCATTTTATTCAATTCATGAATTAGCCCTCTATAAGTCTACTGCATATATACAAATCCAAAAAGATTTTTTTGTATAAATGCAGTATATCATTCATGTCTCTGTTACAACACGGCGAAATTAAATGGTTCGTGTCTCTGTTACAACACGAAGGTATTCACGTCCAATGAAGGATCCAAAGACTGCTCCTACTGAAGATGGCGCAGTGCAGGATGGAGCAGAATTAGCAGTGTTCTTCCCCAAGAACTCTGTCATTCGCAAGAATCAGTAGAATGGTACGTGAGCACAGCTTCCTTTTCAATCATTTCTCAAAGAACTGATGTCAAGATCCAATCTTGACTTTTCCCACAGCTGGAAATCGAACTGGCAAACAGGGCGACAAGAGCAGGGAGGCGGCAAGAGAGTATTCGTAGGGTGCAGAATTCTCTCTTCTTGATTTCAGCACTAAAGAAGATCTGATGTGTTTCTTGGTCTCTCTTTTTCTCTAGGCTACCGCCCCCTCCTTCTTTTTGTTAAAATAAAAGATCAGCTCCTAATCCCATTAGGAGGTGCTTATCCAAATCATATTTGGATCAGCCTTCTCTTCTAGTGATAAGGATAAACCCTTATCTTATCTGCAGATTAGATTAGCTTTATCCTAATCCCATTAGGAGATTTCTAGATCTGAATCACATTCAGATCTGGACTCTCTGAGTGGATAGGATTAAGACCCTATCCTATCTGCAAATCCATCTCAGAATTCGCCCCTTTAATTAACTAAATAAATAGCCAGTTCGAAATGGACTTTAGGCCCATCAAGCTTATGTGCTCACTTAACCTTCCTAACTGCTACTCAGTTGGGCTTCCTTGTATGGCGTGGTATCCAAGCATTGAGCTACACATCAGCCACATGGGTTTGGCCCAGCCTTTGTTACAAGGCCTGGCCGAATACACTGTTAAAGACAGTGCACCCCCTGAAACCCATCGAATGGGCTCTATGGGCCCAACACTTACCCTAAGTGGTCCCTGGGCCAAGCCACCTTGTAACACCCAGGGACTGTGGGCAGATGCAAGATTAGCCCATCAGGTATTATCCTCAATGGTCTTACACTTAACCTCTCAGCCCATAATGATCATACACTGCCCGACAAGAGAGGACCTCTCCCTCGGCTACAAGGAATAGTGTTGCACTCTCCACTTATATGGATCCCGGGAATTAAAACCTTTTGCAAATATTTTAGAAACCATAATATATATACTTTTATATATCATATAAAATATACTTTGCAAAACAAATCTCAACGGTTGAAATCGGTTGCCGGCAGTCTTGGTTTCCAACAGTGAGAGCGCATCCCCGATCATTACCTTTGTCCGACAAAGGGGCTGATCCTGTCACTATGATCACCCACTCAGATGAATTCTCGGATTGTCCCAACATACCCAGGTTTTGACCCCCGCTAAGGATCTCACTGATTGGTACATCAAAGACACCCCGATCCGACACCTAGTGCAGTATCATAATCGAGTCTAGGGGTCGGGTGTAACTTTCCAGTTTTGCCCATCAATCTCCAAGGTCTAGGGCAATACTGGAAATCTGGTCCAGTTCAAAGATTCAATTAATTCCACACTGTATGTGCCTAGGGTCTCACCTCGGTAGATAAGACAAGCCACCCCAACCGACTTGGTGGCACCACAGTGTCAGCCTTGT
The DNA here is from genome assembly GCF_056320005.1 of Nelumbo lutea. Classification (NCBI taxonomy): domain Eukaryota; kingdom Viridiplantae; phylum Streptophyta; class Magnoliopsida; order Proteales; family Nelumbonaceae; genus Nelumbo; species Nelumbo lutea. The sequence goes on from NC_142691.1 coordinate 37,769,338, forward strand.
CAGGATAGGTCTCCCTAGACCGATCCACTGGCTGTGAACATTCTAAACTAACACAAGTCTCAATAAGTGTCAAGTTTAAGGGTATTACACAGAAATATACCAAGGGAACATGAATCAAATATGCACTTTTATTCATTTACAATAAACTCATAAAGTACATCAATTTTGATTGAAGATAAGGGCATACAAAACTATCTAACAATAAATTCTTTTCGTTTTTTATGAAGAAAGTTTTTTCCTAATAGAATATAATATAGTCAAAATTCTGGAGAGTTGGCTGCCTAAAGGAATCACATTGCTAGAAACTTGAATAGAATCTAAGTTCCTCTTTTACTTGACTTAGAAAGTTACCTTAACTTTGACCTTACAGTGTCATGGATGCTTATGGGAGTCCATAGAATGGTGGCTGCTCTGTGATAGAAATAACAGGAAAGCCCAAAACTTGATTTTCTGCAATCTTTTTACCCAGAAGATGTTTGTTTTCTCTCTGTTTTCTGTATTTCTGCTTTGAATGCTACAACTGTTTTCATCATCTTTCCTGGTGAGATAAATTACACAATCTCTTGAAATGTCTTTTTAATCAATTTCTACTTGTTATCTCTGTTTTGTATTTGATTTCTACTTGTATTTAGTGGCAGGTTTTATTTTTCTTTCGTTTTCTCTGATTATATCATTCCTTTCTTTGTAGTTTGGGGTGTAAGATGATTTTTCCCTTAAGCAAAAGCACTTTCACAATTATACTTTTTGTATAGTATATGATTCTGTTGAGAATAGGTTTAATTCCCGGAATTGCTTTGTTTGGTTTAGATAAATGACCGTTATGAGTTCCCTCTGGAACTAGACCTCGATAGAGAGAATGGAAAAATACCTGTCACCTGAAGCCGATCGAAGAGTTGGCAACCTTTACACGCTCCACGGGTACCTTCATGATGCTTCCCCTACAATACAAGTTCTCAGAGGAGTAATTTATATAATTTAAGTTGGGATGGGTTGGTGAAGTATGATACCTTTGACTAAGAGAGGAATATATATTTGTATATATTTGTGTTTATGTCAATTTTTTTATTTTGATATGTTCAGGTTCTTACTTTTGTTTGTTTGCAGTGTTTTGGTTCACAGTGGTGGGGTGCATGGTGGACATTATTATGCTTTTATCAGGCCCACTCTCTCTGATCAGTGGTAGGTATAGCTAGAGCTTGTTCACTGAATATTTTTGTTTGGCTGTTGTTACCTTTGGGAAAAATTGCTGGTTAATCAAAAAGTTACTTCTAACAGCCTGTGGTATGGGTGAAACTTCCAATGAACTACAGTTAAGCAAGTGTAAGTGCCTCTGTGCCTGTGTTGAAACTACTGTTTAGCATTGAGAATCAAAACTTGAGATTTGTCTTTATGATTAATTTTTAATAATTAGATTCCTTTACAAGGATTGGGACGATATTATTAGGATCTATTAGTATATATTAAAACAAAGAAGGCCTCTCTCACTCTCACGTTTCCAATCACCTAAATCATCTCCTCTCCTAAAAATTTTCCTAAACCATCTCCCTACCTAATTTCTATTTATTTCCATCTCTATCTCTATCCACCTTGCAAAATACATGCACTTAATTTCTCATCAATGTATTAAAATATTAACGTTTATGTTAAAACTTTTTTGGAAGAAAGTTTAGCAAAGTTTGAGTTAAAATTTAAATATTGAAATAAGATGAGTAAAACAAATCTAAAATAATAATAAGGGAAAAATATATAATGCAATAAGACAAATAATAAAAGTAAGGTAAAACATTAATAATTAATTAAAAATCTTATCATAATTATAAAAAATACAATTTCAAAATTAAATACAGTCAATTAATTAATTAGAATTGATAATTTATTACTTAATTAATTATGGTTAATTAATTAATGTTAAAAAAATACTTTTAATATAAGTAATTATAGTTAATTATTTACTAAGCTTTCCGAAAAAGTACTTTAGTTTTAAATTACCATATTTAATGAATTACTTAAATTATAACTATTGTTATTTTTATTTCTGTAAAATAATTTTACAGCGATTAAAATAATAGTAATTATAATTAAATTATTATTGATAACTAACTTAAATTATTAATTAAGTATAAATGTAATTAATAATTATGATAATTATTATTGAAAATTACCATAATTTTTGTAAATTTTGATACTTAATTAGTTCTGAACTGTTTGAAAAAGTAATTTAATACTTAATAGTATAAATATAATTATTAATTATGATAATTATTTTTGAAAATTACCATAATTTGTGTAAATTTTGATACTTAATTAGTTATTGAACTGTTTGAAAAATTAATTTAATAGTAAATTACCATAATTAATGAATTATTTAAATAAAATATCAGTAATGAAAATAATGGTAAAATTCAATTAAAAGACTATGATATGGGTTGGTTTGGTATCAGGCTGAACCCTATAGAGTTGGGTGGGTTGGCATGGGTTTGTCTCAACCCTAACTCATCCCTCCCCTTCTTCCACTGAAGCCTAACCCAACCTGACTCAATACTATGCTGGTTTTTGGATTGAACCTGCCCTGGTCTACAAGGTACAACTTGATACCGACCCAACCCGTCTCACAGTCTTTCAATTATTTTTTGTGATACATTTTGGAAACTCGAGTCATAATTTAAGTTGGAAGTTGGTTTATGGGCTCTAGGGTACCACTTCTCAAAAGTGGAATAACAAAAAAGCTGAAAAGCAAATAGTGAAATAAAGCATATACTTTAAGGTTAGGGGGTAGAAGTCAGACCGAATTACAAGAATACCCTTTATATTTGTAGGGGTATTATGATCCGATGGGTGGGGGTTAGCCAAATCTGAACTCGATATGGGTTAATTAATCAAAACCCTAACCTAACCTCACTTTTTTAAAACAAATATTGAAAGAAATCATGAACTTTAAGGTTAGGGGTTTGAAGTTTGTAATCTAATCTTACACTAGATTTGGGTTAAAACAAACATTGATAGAAATCATAAACATTAAGGTTAGGGGTTTGATGTCAAACCAAATTACAAAAATACCTTTTATGTGTAAGGTTATTATTGCTCGATGGGTCAGGTCAGCCAAACCTACATCCAATTTGGGTCAAATAATCAAAACTTTAACTTGACCATCTAGGTGATTCAAATTGAATTTACCATTTAAGTGGACCCACTGAGATCCCTATACGAGATTAGCTACTCTCACTAGGGTTTCAATTTGGATTGTGGTTGGAACAACTAAACATTACTCAAAAATATAATACTTGGGTTGGATTGAGTTGGTTGAATTAGAAATGTTATAAAGCTCTTTCTACTTCAGTTTTGCATGGCATGATCCGTGAATTGCACGGGTCCCAACTTGTACACTTGAGTATATCCTATTAAATAAAAGGGCAGACTAGAGAGCTACACAAGTCCCTCTCTTCTTTAGATGGGAAGGACAACTTTAAATCAACACTTAACTGTGATCCCTCATTTAGTTGGGGGGGATGTTTATTCTAGTAAGAGGTGTGTTGAATGGTTAAATTACAACCCCTTCCCATTTATAAAAGGTGTCTTATGCTTCCTAATACTATCAAGGAAAATGAATGTTGAAGTGAGTCCCCAGAAAGAGAAACAAAGAGTGAGTGAAATATTGAGAGAGAAAGAAGAGAAGAGGAACTCCCAAGATCTTGTGAGATTTCTATGAGGAGAAGAGACATTAACTGATATGAAGCATCACAGGTAGGGAAAAAAGAAAAATAAAAGCCTTCCTTTTAATACATCTGTTGTTATCTTCATTTTCCCCTAAGCATAAAATTCCTGGTTTCTCATCACCTTTTCTCTCGAATAAACTGTCTATGGTTAGGTTATTTAAATCTGGCGGATCTCTGTTCCCTACGAGAGATGAAAAATATATGTAGGAGTTACCCAACTGTATATGTCCTTTGTATTCAACTTGGCTGATTGCTGTCTCCTGTAAGTTAAAGCTTTATATATAGGGTAACATAAAAGTTTTGCAGCCCAATAATTAATGGGACTTATTGTGATATCTACAAGTGAAGTTTATTAATTAAAATATTTCTGTTATACCTTTTTTCTTTCCCAAAGAAAAACTCTGGGAGATATTTGAAAAGGAAATGAAATCAGTATACTTACTAGAAGAATTCTGCAATACTGAAATTAAGTTCTCTGGCCTTGTTTTATTTGTTTCTTTAAGTTAGCAAGGGTTTTCTCTGCCTCTCCATGGAGATGTAATCAAGGGAAGTACAAAACCATCTACATGATACCCTAAATTAGGGATGATCATGGCTGAACCTGTGCCTTTGCCTGACCTGAACCCTAGGCTGGGTTCCGTCCTACAATTTTTCTTTTGTTTGGGTAATGTGGGAAGAGGGAAAGAAACTTTAAATATAATACACGAGTATACTCACCTTCCATTCTGCTCAGTGCCATACCCATTGCTAAGTTAGAGGGCTTAAATCATATCTTACTACAACCCATGTCCTTTTCGATCTGCCCCTAGCTCTAAGGGCCCCTTCAACTTGTAACAGGGTGCTGTAGATGGTCTTCTGTGCATTTGAATGAACCATTTTAGTCTACTATTTTTCATTTTTATCACCTATAGGAGCTACACTTTAGTTCTTTTCAACGACTTCATCTCTGACCTTGTCCTTTTTGTTTTATCCACTCATCCATCTCAACATTAACACTATCACAATCATTTTTTGGACATGTTTCTTTAGTGTCCTGCATTTCTGTCCTTACAACTGTTTAGCTGAGTGGTATCCCACCCATTGCAAGAGACTCTTGATTGACCTTTTGGCTTGTCCATCCTTCTATAGATTTATGTGTTATACTTAATATCATATAAAATGTAATATATAGCACATACCAGTGATTTAAAAGGCATGCCTCAGGCACACATAAGAGGTGCATTTTAGGGTATGCACCTCACCTAGGTGCGCCTGATGTGCCTTGTGCCTCAGCCCAGGCATGTGTGCTTTGAAAATTGGACTTTTTTTTTTTTTTGCTTTTTTGAACCTAACTGCTGGGCTAAGGGCTCTCCCCCCGGATCCCTGTGCCACGCTTCGATAACCCCTTATTTGGTAATGTTCTTCATTTATTCGTCCACCGTCCTACTAAAATATCTCCTCAAAAAGAAATTAAAATTGTAAAATCCTTATTTTTTGTGTGAGAACTAAGAATGTAAGACCCTAACATGGACTTGTTTGTCTTGCTTCGAGGGGCATGGCACAATGACAACTTGTAGAATCAGGAATGCAATATATTTTATATCACATTAGCTACTTGAAGTAATGCAATTGAGGAAAAAAAGAGATTGTGGGTTTTACATGCTTGAAAATGTTTTAGATGTTTGATTTTATTTTTAAATTCTCATTTGAATACGCTTTACATGTTATGTTTATGTATTTTTAATAGGTATTTTAAAACATTTTTTTTTAATGTAGGTTTATATTTTTATTAGTATCATGTTTAATATTTTTGTATTTTTGCGCCTTTCTTCAAAAAGGCATGTGCCTTGGATGCAAATTGGCCCCTGCACTTTTTTTGTGCCTTGCGCTTTTAAAACACCAGCACTAACCTGCATACACACATTCTGGCCAGGTTAGAAATCATCACCCCTCTCTTGTATGGTCCTTATCTTAAACAATAAAACTCAATTATTTAATTGAGTGAATTATGTTGTATGAGAATCCTATTCCATCTTTATAAAAATGACATGTGTGTATGTTTGTCGGGGGGGGGGGGGGGGAGGGGGGCTTAAACTGGATATTGTAAGTTGTTCTCGACCAGGTAAACAAGTTTCTCCATCATGATTCTGTTCACGTTCCTCAATATTACTTGTTACAATGTTTGGAATTTCTTTGACTACGAATAATAAAGGGAGAAATAGGGAAGAGACTAAATTGGAGAGGCCACATGACAAATTTCTATTTGTTAATCATAACCTAATGGTCCTCTGGCATTTATATCACATGTTGTTTACATGTAGGGGCCACATCTTGACCCTGGTCCTTAATTAGTTGCTATAATTTATTTATAAGAATGGTAGGTAAATAAGAGGATTTGTTTAAATGTGGTGTGTTGGTTGCATACCCATACATATGATATTTCTAATATGATATCAACTAAAATGGTGCCTTTATTTGGGCACCCAATACAAAAGAAGTTAAAGACAAAAATCCCTTAGAATACATTGTATTCAACACTCCCCTTCAAGCTAAGCATAGATATCTATCATGCTTAGCTTGCTTAAATTACTATCAAACTTTTGTTTGTGGTCTCCATTAGCCATTGCCTTGCACTCTGCCTCTGCACTAGCATGAGCAACAACTGACTGCTTCTTGCTCCTCCAGGAAACCACATTGCCTCATAGTAAAGTACAATAGCTGGATGTAGATCTCCTATCATCAACAGATCTTGCCAATTTGCATTTGTATAATCCTCAACCTTCAAATATATATGGTTGGAATATAATATCCCTTTACTAGGACATTTTTTCAAACATACAATAATCTTGTTGACACCTTGCATGTGAGAGGTCCTTGGCTGATTCTTATATTGGCTTATTAGACCAACTGCATGGGATATGTCAGGTCAAGTCAATTAAAGGAAAAGGAGCCGACCAACTAATCTTTCATAAACCCCTATCAAGGAGAATATCTCCAATAGTAGCACTCAACTTGTAATTAGGACCAATTGGGGTTTTAGTAGGCTTGCACCTTAATTTCTCAACTCATGGAGTAATTCTAGATTATAGTTTCTTTGAGAATTGAAAATTCCTTTCTTTGATCATGCAACTTCATTCCCAAGAAAACATTTAAGATCTCACCAAGATCCTTAATTTCAAATTCAGAAGAAAGGATCACTAATATCCGTTTTATTTTATCCTCAATTTCAACTCCAATCCCAATAGAAACAATATTGTTAAAATAATGTTAAAATAATTTAGTTGCTGGTGTTAAGGCCTGTTTGGCTAATTAAAGTGTTTATTTATTTCATTTTTTTCTTGTTATGTTTGTTATTGTACTAAGGGGCACAAGGGTCTTTCCTCTTGTTATTTATGCCGCCCTATATATATTAAAATAAAGGTTGGCGATGCCAGCACTGTTACATTGCAAAACCCTTCTTTCTTCCTTCCTCTCTTCTCTTCTCTTCTTCTCCTCTTCTCTTCTCTCCTCTTCCTCTTAGTTCTGGCCGACTACACTGTCAAGATAGTATCAGAGCAGGAATTCTGATTAAAGAGAGCAGCAGATCGATCAACCCAGAGAACAAATCAAACAAACTAGTAGAACCTGGGCGCAACAGAAATCTGATTCTGGACTAGAAAAATAGCTAAAACCGGTAGAGTTCTCTTTGATTTTCTCTTCTTTACCCTCCTTGGTCATGTGCCAAGTGAAAACCCTATGAGTTTGGGTGGCTGAATGCTGTCGAACCTGTGTAACCCCTATTTTGTTGGATCGTGTGATCCTGCTCATGTGTTAAGACAACTGTAGGTCAATGATGACCTGTCTCCTCAATGGTTTGAGTTGACTATAAGTAAGAATGATCTCTCTTTCTTATTAGTGGCTGTTTGACATTCTGGAATTCTGGTAGGTTGGGACTGTTGAAGCTATACAGGTCTGAAATCTGCCGAATATTAGCTCTGTTTTGTCTGGAATTTGGTACTGTTTGTGCTCAACCTGGTTGTTAAACCCAAGTGTGTGGGTGTGAACTGAGTGGAGCATTGTTTTATGGAGTAAGGAGGGGTCCTAAGTCCGGTGTTTGGGGCTGATTAACCGCTTGACCATGTCGACTGAGAATTCTGCTACTTCAGAGATTTCAGGGAGCCACAATGGAGTGAGTGGAGGAATGGATATGAGCTTTCCCATGGCTGTTATTCCCTTTGATGGTCTGAATTACCTTGAGTGGTCTAGGGCAAAAAAACTCTACATCACTGCTAGGGGGAAAATAGGATACATCAATGGGAGAGTGAAGGATACATCAATAGGTGAAACCAAGAGCACAGTATGATGATGTCTTGGCTCTTGGTTTCAATGTTGCCACAAATAAGGAAGACTTTTATGCAGAATGAAACTGCTTGTGAGATATGGGAACAAGCGAAGTCCACCTATTCAGAGCGGAGACACTATGCCAAGATATATTAACTGCAAGTTGAATCCTCTACTTGCAAGCAGGGGGAGAGGAGTCTCTCGATGTACTATTATGATTTGACATCAATATGGAAAGAACTTGATCACTATCAGAATGTGAATTGGAAGTGTGATGAAGATGCAAAGGCCTATAAATCACTTGTATCTCAGCAATGAGTGTTTTCTTTCTCCTAGGGCTGAATCCGTCGTATGAGTCCATCAGGATGTGGATCTTGGGTACTAAAGACTTGCCATCAGTTCCGGAGGTGTATGCCTTGGTTTAGTCAGAAGAAAGTAGAAGAAGTGTGATGAATGGTGTAGAAAGGGAGTCAGTTGCCCTAGCTGTTCAGGGAAAGTCAGATACAAATGTCGGGGGTGGTTTTAAAAAGGGTGACACTCAGAAAAGTCAAATGATAAGAAAAACCTTTGGTGTACTCACTTCCAGAAGACACGACACATGAAAGATACATGTTGGGATCTCCATGGAAAACCTAAGTGGGCACAGGATTTGGGTAAGAAGTCAGCACCTGATCAGGGCAAGAAACCAAGCCAGTAGAATCAAGAAAGTTATAACTCAGCTAATATGGCATCGATAGAGACTAGTCCTTTGGTAAATCTAGAGAGACATCCCAGTTCTGACCCTAAGGAAGATATTATCAACTCCTTCCATGAACATTTGGAATTGTATGGTAGGACTCTCTGCCAGATGGATTATGGGCCTATTCCCTCCACCTCATTTGCGTCTACATCAGGTAATGCCACAACCTTCCATGTGTCATCTCATACTACCGACTCTCCTTGGATTATTGACTCCGGAGCCTCAAATCACATGATCCGTAAGTCAATTTTGTTTCAGACATATAACTTTCTCTCTAGGAGAGATAAGTAAGACTAGCTGATGGTTCTTTTTCTACCATAGCTGGTCGGGGCACCATACCTCTCCCACTTGGCCTTACTCTTCCTAATGTACTGCACGTTCCAAAATTAACTATTAATTTGCTATCTTTTAGTAGTCTGACTCACTCCTTGAACTGCTCAGTCATTTTTTTTTTCTGTCTTCATGTGTGTTTCAGGATTTGACCTCAAGGAAGACGATTGGTAGAGGAAGCATGGTGGATGGTCTCTACGTGTTGGAGAATAATGCTGGTCTAGTGGCGACAGAGTCCACGAGTTCGCCCAGTGAAAGTTGAGCCTATTTATGGCAGTCGTTTAGGTTATCTTTCTTTTGAGTCGTTAAAAGTTATGTTTCCAAAGTTGTTTGAGTCCTTGTCAATGAGTCAGTTACAGTGTCAAACTTGTCAGTTGAGTAAGTATTGTAGAAGTTCTTTACCTTTACGAAATAAAAGATCTGAATTTCCATTTCATATTGTTTATTCTGATGTTCAGGGCCTTGTTACTCTACCTACTGCAGCTAGCTATAAGTACTTCATTACCTTGATTGATGATTATTCTAGATACACTTGGGTTTACCCTATGTGATCTCGAGATGAAGTGCCACAAATTGTGAAAGATTTTCAACGCATGGTGTTCACTCAGTTCCAAACAGAAATCCATATCTTTCAGTCAGACGATGCGAAGGAATATTTCCATAGTGATATGACGAAGACTTTTGCTTCGAGTGGGTCGTTCATGGCTTGTTGATTCATATGAATGTACCAAAACAGTTTTGGATGGATGCAGTCTTGTGTGCGACATGTATCATCAATCGCATGCCCTCTTGGCTACTAGAGTATAAGGCCCCACCATCAGCTCTTGTTCCCTACAGCCCCGTTGTCCACTATTCCGATGCATGTTTTTGGGTGTCGTTGTTTTGTCCATAACTTGTCCCCTATTCGTAGTAAGCTTGATCCTCAGGCTATTCCTTGTGTCTTTCTTGGTTACCCTTTATCTTAAAAGGGGTATCGTTGCTATGACCCCGTTGCTCGCAAGTACTATGTTTCCATTAATGTCTCATTCTTTGAGAATCAACCTTTGTTTACGGTTTCTCCTCAAGAGGAAAGTAAGGTTGAGGAGAAACAGGCGATGACTCAAATTCAACAACCTCCTGTACCCGATCCTCCTCCATTCCGGGTCTTTCATCATCGCCATAAGAGCCAACAGAGTTCAAGAACCGTAGAGCCTGACACTATGCAACCAACATCATCGGATCCACCCGAGGCAGATCCGTCTCATCAGCCAGGTACACTTGCTCCCATTGATATATCTGCTCCTTTAAATGTTGATTCACCTGTCACCAATGATCTTAATATTGCTATTGCTAAGAAGAAGGGTGTTAGGTCTTGTACCACTAATCATCCTATCTCTAATTTTGTGTCCTATGAGCATGTTTCACCTTCATACTATGACTTTCTCTCTTCTGTGGATAGTGTCCCTGTTCCTAAGACTGTGGAAGAAGCTTTGTCAAAACCTGAATGGACAGAAGCAATGCAGGAAGAAATTGATGCTTTATACAAAAATGGCACTTGGGAGTTGGTAGACCTTTCTGAAGGGAAGGAACCAGTGGGGTGCAAGTGGGTGTTCACAGTGAAACACAATGCTGATGGAACTGTTGAAAGGTACAAGGCTAGATTGGTAGCAAGAGGCTTCACACAGGTATATGGAGTGGATTATGCAGAGACGTTTGCTCCAGAAGCAAAGATGAACTCTATCAGGATTCTTCTTTCCTTGGCAGCAAATCTTGACTGGGATCTTCACCAATTGGACATCAAAAATGCTTTCTTGAATGGTGACTTGGAAGAGGAAGTGTACATGACCCAACCCCTAGGGTTCTGTGCCAAAGGCAGTGAACAAAAGGTGTGCAGGTTAAAAAATTCTCTATATGGTTGAAACAATCACCTCGAGCTTGGTTCAGTAAGTTTCATTTAGCAGTTCAACAGATGGGGTTCAAACAATGCTAGTCAGATCATACTCTATTTGTGAAAAGAGGTGAAGGTAAATTTGCAACCCTTATTGTGTATGTGGATGACATTGAAAGAAGGGTAGGATCCATTTAATGGACGCCATGAAGGGTGCGAAATGGGTGGGCGAATTTCAAAAATTTTCCTACCTTCTCCCAACTGGGAATCATATTCCCTAAATTTAGAATACAATATTCAAGGATTCTACTTGAACCATAATTAAACCATATTTGAACCAAAATGAAACAGGAAGGATTATACCTGATCCCGAGAAACAATATCTCCCAAAGTTGATGTTCACGCCCAAAGAAGTTTCCAAGATCCGCTCCTGCTGAAGATGAAATAGTTGTTGATGGAACGGAACCAGCAGGGTGCATCCTACACACTGGATCCTTCGCAAGAACCCACTAGAAACTCTGAACACTGAATCCTTTTCAGTCTTTTCTGCAATACTGATGTCAAGAACTGGTTTCTTGACTTCTTTCTCCTACAAAAATCGAATCTTGCAAGAGGGGGTTGGTGGTGGCTGGAGGAGAACTCCTGGGATGAAGATGGCAGAACATCTTTTCTTCTCTCTAGAGTTCTTGAGATCAAATCTGGTATATTTGAATTCGCTTTCTCCTACTTTCTTCTTGATTAAGAAATCTTCCTAATTAGGAGTTATCCCAATCCAAATCAATATTTGGATAGGGGATAATCTTAATCCTATTTATAGATTAAGTTAGTTTACTCCTAATCTTATCAGGAGGTTACCATATTCAAATCTGATTTGAATTTGGTCTCCCAGAGTGGAAAGGTAAAAGGCCCAATCCTTTCACTAACATTAATCTCAGATTCGCCCCACAGATGGGTGATCATATCAGCCCAGCTCGTAATGGGCTTTTGGCCCATTAAGTGTTTAGTGTTTTATTAGTTTCCAATCTGCCACCCAGTTGGGCTTCTTTGTATGGCGTGGGACCCAAGCACTGATCTACACACCAGCCACATGGGCTCGGCTCAACCTTTATTACAAGGCCCAGCCGAATTCAATGAAAAACTCAGTGACCCCCTTGAGCCCATCACATGGACCTTATGGGCCCAACACTTAAATTAAGTGGTGCCTGGGCCAAGCCATCTTATAAAAACCCAGGGATTGTGGGCAGATGCAAGATTAGTCCATCAGGGATTATCCTAAATAGTCTTACACTTAACCTCTCAGCCTTTAATGATCAAGCACTGCCCGACAAGAGAAGACCTCTCCCTTGGCTGCAAGGAACAGTGTCGCACTCTCTACTTGTTAGACAGTTTTGTATGCCCTTAGCTTTAATCAAAATTGATGTACTTTATGAGTTTATTGTAAATGAATAAAAGTGCATATTTGATTCATGTTCCCTTGGTATGTTTCTGTGTAATACCCTTAAACTGGACACTTATTGAGACTCGTGTTAGTTTAGAAAGTTCACAACCAGTGGGTCGGTCTGGGGAGACCTATCCTGACAAAGCTGACACTGTGGTGCCACCAAGTCGGTTGGGGTGGCTTGTCTCAGCTACCGGGGTAAGACCCTAGGCACATACAGTGTGGGATTAATTGAATCTTTGAACTGGACCAGATTTTCAGTATTGCCCTGTACCTTGAAGATTGATGGGCAAAACTGGAAAGTTACACCCGACCCCTGGACTCGATTATTATACTGCACTAGGTGTTGGATCGGTTTGTATTTGATGTACCAATCAGTGAGATCCTTAGCGGGGGTCAAAACCTGGGTATGTTGGGACAATCCGAGAATTCATCTGAGTGGGTGATCATAGTGACAGGATCAGCCCCTTTGTCGGACAAAGGTAATGATCGGGGATGCACTCTCACTGTTGGAAACCAAGACTGCCGGCAGCCGATTTCAACCGTTGAAATTTGTTTTGCAAAGTATATTTTATATGAGATATAAAATTATATATACATTATGGTTTCTAAAATGGTTGCAAAAGGTTTTAATTCCCGGGATCCATATAAGTGGAGAGTGCAACACAGTTCCTTGCAGCCGAGGGAGAGGTCCTCTCTTGTCGGGCAGTGTATGATCATTATGGGCTGAGAGGTTAAGTGTAAGACCATTGAGGATAATACCTGATGGGCTAATCTTGCATCTGCCCACAGTCCCTGGGTGTTACAAGGTGGTTTGGCCCAGGGACCACTTAGGGTAAGTGTTGGGCCCATAGAGCCCATTTGATGGGTTTCAGGGGGTGCACTGTCTTAACAGTGTATTCGACCAAGCCTTGTAACAAAGGCTGGGCCGAACCCATGTGGCTGATGTGTAGATCAATGCTTGGGTCCCACGCCATACAGGAAAGCCCAACTGGGCAGCAGTTAGGAAGGTTAAGTGAGCACATAAGCTTGATGGGCCTGAAGCCCATTTCGAACTGGGATATTTATTTAGTTAATTAAAGGGGCGAATTCTGAGATGGATTAGCAGATAGGATAGGGCCTTAATCCTATCCACTCAGAGAGTCCAGATCTGAATGTGATTCCGATCTAGAAACCTCCTAATGGGATTAGGATAAAGCTAATCTAATCTGCAGATAAGATAAGGGTTTAACCTTATCACTAGAAGAGAAGGCTGATCCAAATATGATTTGGATAAGCACCTCCTAATGGGATTAGGAGCTGATTTTTTCAAGTTAACAAAAAAGAAGGAGGGGGCGGCAGCCTTGAGAGAGACCAAGAAACACATCAGATCCTCTTTAGTACTGAAATCAAGAAGAGAGAATTCTGCACCCTGCAAATACTCTCTTGCCGCCTCCCTGCTGTTGCCGCCCTGCTTACCAGTTCGATCTCCAGCTGTGGGAGAAGTCAAGATTGGATCTTGACATCAGTTCTTTGAGAAAGGATTGAAAAGGAAGCTGTGCTCACGTTCCATCCTGCTGTTTCTTGCGAAGGACAGACTTCTTGGGGAAGAACACTGCTGATTCTGCTCCATCCTGCACTGCGCCATCTTCAGTGGGAGTAGTCTTTGGATCCTTCCTTGGGCGTGAACACCTTCGTTGGGAGATATTACTTCTCCGTATCAGGTATTATTCTCTCCCATTCCTTTTGGTTCAGATCTGGTTCAGTTTAAGGTTCAAGAATGATCCTTGAAAATATGATTTTCTAAACAGGGAATGTGATTCCCAGTTGAAGGGAGAGAAAAGTTTTTGAAATTCACCCCTTATTCCGCAATCTTTGGGTGTCCATGGGATGGATCTCTCATCCTTTCAGTGGTATCAGAGCCATGGTTCAAATCTTGAACCATTCTGTTTCAGATCTGAACCTGCGCAATTAGGGAGAAGGCGTTCTACCCAATTTGTGCAGATATGGTTTTTGGGAAATTTGTTCCCAAAACAGATGGGCAAATAATCTGAAATTTATTTTAAATAAATCTGATTATTATTTAGAATTGTTCTTTATAATTTTCTTGATTTATGGGTTGTTCGTATAAGAGGAGATCGATTTCTTGGTTTGCGCAGGGAACCTGCGATTTTGCAGTTCTTGATTTATTTTGGGTCTGTAAATATTTTTTTTTTTATTTTCTAGACTCAATGTATAGGTATTCGATCTAATGTATTTATTAATAGAAATAGGATTTCTATTTATTTTTATTTTGGATCGAAGATGGTGGCGCAGAGAAGGAGATTTCGCAGATAAGAGAAATGCTATCTGCGATTTGCAGTTTGTGAAACTGCATTCTGTGATCTGACCTCTGTTTTCAGGAAGGATTGTGCGAACAACCCTGTTTGACTGATTCTTGTATTTCCTTTTATCAGTATTTAATTTCAGATTATTTTCTTGAATTAAGGATTTAATTAAAAATCAAACCCTATACCCATTCGAACCAAGATTGGTTCAAAACTGTTTGGACCAATTCTAGGGTTTAATCAAGGCTGAAAGTCAGCCCTAATTTCCCACTAATGGGCTTAAGGATTGATATTTATTTAAATGGTTAATTCGGCCCAGCCTGTAAAGGCCTAGTTTTAAATAGTTAAAACTGCAAAAGCCCATTTTAAAGGATAAAGCTATATGGGCCGAACTGGGTAACCCTAATTCAGCCCATATACATAGATAATATTAATGGTTAATATTATGGAATTCTAACGGGCTTCCAATGGGCCTTACAGATAGCTAATTGATTGGATCAATTTATCCCTGCATGTGATGTATGGATGTGTGATGTGTTGCGTACATGGGCCATAAGTACTTGGCCCATGCTCATTCGATAGTGGCTCTTGCGCACACCATGGCTGAATGCACATCATTGCCATGGTGTCCCTTTTGGTCATTGGATGACTTCCCTCAGTGGTGGGCCCCACACCTCATCAAGAGGTTACGTGCGGAACCCTAGCTGATTCAAGGCCCATCGAAATCTGGCTTTATGAAAGTCAGTGGGAGCCACTTTGGTTTGACCTAAATCAAACTAGGGCGTAATTTTGTTCCCTCCAGCTAATATGAGTGCATGTGATAGGGAGATTCATATGATGAACTCTCTAAAGGCCTTCCATCATTAGCATGAGGATGGGTCCTTCAGTAATGAGGAAATGCACCAGAAAATGGGCTATCCATTTGCTGTTGGGCTTGTTTGAGTGTTTAATAAGATGATAGGGGCGTCATAGACCGATTCTTCACCAGAAAATGGGAACTCTCTCACGGTACCTTGGCGTTCACGAATATGATGGGTAAGCACTCACTGGACAGAAAGGTTTACCTGAAAATGGCTTTGAACCTTGTCTGACAGAGGCCAAAAGAAAAACTCATATGATGAGTGGATGTGATCCTTCACAGAAAGGTGGTGGGGTTATGCAGTTGAAACAGTTGATTCCATGCACCCTATGTGATTTCCCACATTTCTAGAGACAACCCGTAGTCTCCGTCACTGAGAGAGGAGGGAAATCTCAGAGATGAATAAATGGAAATGGATCGTAGATTAAAATCCATATCTATGAAATGAACATGAATCAAATTAGGTTGTGGACTGATGTTTGCTCTTTTATTAGAAAATGGCAAACGGATCTTTTGCAAAACTGCTTGATGACAACAAGTTGAAGGGCCCAAACTATGCTGACTGGTACAGGAACCTTATGCTGGTCCTAGCTTCTGAAAAGCTGGACAAAGTGGTAAAGAATCCTGCTCCGGAGCGTCCGGATGATAGGGCTTCTGAGGCCCAAAGGAGAGACTATCAAGAATGGGAGAAGAAAAACTCCGTTGCCCGGTGTTACATCATTGCCTCCTTAGACAACCCGATACAGAGGCAGTTCGATCAGATCGAACTTGCCAAAGACATATTGGACAGTCTCAGGACAATGTATGAAGAGCAGAATCATTCTACTCGACAAAAGGTCTTGAAACAGTTCATGACCGCACAAAAATGTCCATGGGTCAACAAGTTCACGACCATTGACTTCGGATGATGGGATACATCAACGAACTGGAGGCTCTTGGATCCGGGCTGGACCTTGCAACCCAGATAGATGCTATCCTTAACTCTTTGCCTCCTTCCTTTAATCTGTTCATCATGAACTATAACATGAACAAGCTGAATGTCAGCTTACAAGAGCTCAGCAATATGTTGCAAAGACCTGAAGAATTGATTAGAAAGGATGAGCCTGTAGCCATGTTTGTTGAAGCTAGCAAGACAGGCAAGAGAAAGAGGAAGGCAAAGAAGCCTCAGAAGAAAGCCGCTAAGAGCAAGATGCAGAAGAAAGACAAAGCATCGGATGCCTGTCACTTCTGCAAGAAGACCGGCCACTGGAAAAGGAACTGTCCTGCCTACCTGGAATCCAAGAAAGGTAACTTCGAAACTTGTGTTACAGAAACCAATTTGTTGGTAGATTCTGCATCCTGGTGTATTGACTCCGGGGACTCCTGCAACTGTTGCAACTGAGTGAAGGAGAAGTCACACTCTTCTTGGGGACTACTGCAACTGTTGCAGCCACGGCCATAGGAACCATGGAATTAATTTTTAGAGAAGGAACAATTGTACTGAAAGACTGTCTTTATGTGCAAAATTTAAGGAGAAATTTGATTTTTGTCTCAAAACTGTGTGCAGATGGTTATTCTGTCTTCTTTAGTAATATGATTACTATTAAAAGAAACAACAGATTCATCGCATACGGGGAACTGGAGAACGGTCTCTATGTTCTACATCTTTCTCTAGAAACTAACATAACCGAAACTACATCGGCTGAAATCCCTAAGAAGAAAGTTCGTGATACAGTTAATCCCACGTGTCTGTGGCATTATTGACTTGGCCACATCGGTGTTGACCGAATCACAAGGTTGGTAAAGGATGGTCCTTTGGATTTTCTAACTGTAGAAGATCTTCCCACTTGTGAGCCTTGCCTATAAGGCAAGATGACGAAATGGCCATTTAACGGTAAGCCTGAAAGATGTACGGGCACACTTGACCTAATACATACTGATGTATGTGGTCCCCTGAGTGTTAGGACACGAAATCAACATGTGTATTTCATCACCTTCACGGATGATTTTTCACGATACAGTTACGTGTACCTAATGAGACACAAGTCTGAATCCTTTGAAAAGTTCAAAGTGTTTAGACAAGAGGTCGAGAAACAGTTAGGGAGAGAAATTAAGGCCCTCCAATCAGATCAAGGTGGCGAGTATCTCTCTGACGAATTCAGGGACTACTTAAAGGACAATGGGATAGTATCACAATTAGCTCCTCCTACTACACCACAACTTAACGGTGTTTCAGAGAGGAGGAATAGGACCTTATTGGATATGGTCCGGTTACTTCTCATACACTCAGAGTTACCCACATCCTTTTGGGGTTACGCATTAGAGACTACGATTTATGTGCTGAATCGGGTTCCAACCAAATCGGTTTCGAATACTCCATATGAACTTTGGACCGGAAAGAAACCAAGTGTCAGACACTTGAAGATTTGGGGTTGTCCAACACACGTTAAAAGAACGAGTGCAGACAAGTTGGAATCCAAGACCAGTCGTTGCCTATTTGTAGGCTACCCAAAAGGCTCTGTAGGTTACCTATTCTACGACCCAAGTGAGCAGAAAGTGTTCTGCAGTCGTAATGCGCAATTCTTGGAAACCGACTATATCTTGGACACCCATCGTCAAGAAGTTGTTCTTGATGAGGAGAGCTCAGGAGCAGTGGGAGATGTCCCACAAGTTCCAGGTAGTGACCAACCTAGAAGATCCACTCGGGTATCCAGGCCACTAGTCCGTTACGGTTATGACCAGGATAGTTACCTTGTGGAAACCTTGACTAGTGAAGAGGATCCCGTGACTTACATAGAAGCTATGTTGGACATATATTCCCAGAAGTGGGTGGAGGCCATGAGAGCAGAGATGGACTCAATGGAGACCAATGGAGTCTGGACTCTAGTAGATCCGCCCTCTGGGGTAAAAGCAAC
Source organism: Nelumbo lutea (assembly GCF_056320005.1). Classification (NCBI taxonomy): domain Eukaryota; kingdom Viridiplantae; phylum Streptophyta; class Magnoliopsida; order Proteales; family Nelumbonaceae; genus Nelumbo; species Nelumbo lutea. Next base: position 37,787,783 of record NC_142691.1, read on the forward strand.
CAGTTGCAAATGGATTTACAAGAAGAAGGGCCTCGATGGTAAGGTTGAGACCTTCAAGGCTCGTCTGATGGCAAAAGGGTACATTCAGAAAGAGGGCATCGATTTGGCAAATGGATGTCAAAACTGCATTCCTGAATGGAGATCTTACTGAAGATATCTATATGCAGCTGCCGCAAGGCTTCATTGCTGCAGGTCAGGAAAACATGGTATGTAAACTTAATAGATCCATTTATGGACTTAAGCAAGCTTCTAGAAGTTGGAACATCCGTTTTGACTCTGTCGTCAAATCGTTTGACTTCGGGCAGAATCCGGATGAACCCTGTGTCTACAGGAAGTACAGTGGAGATAAGGTTACCTCCGTGGTTCTGTATGTAGATGACATTCTACTCATTAGGAATGATGTAGGTATGTTAACTACGGTGAAAGTATGGTTATCACAGCAATTCTCCATGAAAGATCTTGGAGAAGCCTCCTATATACTGGGTCTTCGACTCTATAGAGATAGATCGAAGCGGATAATAGGATTATCCCAATTTGCTTATATTGACAAAATAGTCAAGAGATACAACATGGAAAATTCCAAGAAAGGAAATGTTTCTTTCAGGCACGGAGTCACTCTCTCCAAGAAGATGTCTCCCAAGACTTCTAAGGAGATTGATGGCATGAAAGACGTTCCCTATGCCTCTGCCGTGGGGAGCATCATGTATGCCATGCTGTGCACTCGTCCTGACATAGCTCAGGCAGTGAGTGTAGTCAGCAGATTTCAGGCCAACCCTAGGCAGGAGCATTGGACTGCTGTGAAAAACATACTTAAGTACATTCGAAGGACAAAAGAGTTTTGTCTAGTATTCGACGGTAGCTCACTACAAATCCAAGGGTATACAGATGCCGATTTCCAGTCAGACCTAGATGATAGAAAGTCTACATCTGGATATGTTTTCACGATAGGATCGTGTGTTGTTTCCTGAATGTCAGCAAACAGGGGTCCTAAGTTGCAAATTAATAGTCCACAACCCAAGCCGAGTGCATTGTCGTAAGTGATGCGGCCTTATGAATGAAGGTGTTCATTCATGAATTTGGAATTCAGCACATCACCCATTCCATTGTTGTATGACGACACTGGACCTACGGGAGGATGATAGTAAGAGGTAGCATCAGCGGAGAATGTGGTAGACCCATTGACTAAGCCACTGACACAGAAAGTGTTTGAGAAACACATGGAAAGCATGGGACTCCGGCTAGTACCTGATTGCACCTAAGTGCAAGTGGGAGCTGTTAGACAGTTTTGTATGCCCTTAGCTTCAATCAAAATTGATGTACTTTATTAGTTTATTGTAAATGAATAAAAGTGCATATTTGATTCATGTTCCCTTGGTATGTTTCTGTGTAATACCCTTAAACTAGACACTTATTGAGACTCGTGTTAGTTTAGAAAGTTCACAGCCAGTGGGTCGGTCTGGGGAGACCTATCTTGACAAGGCTGACACTATGGTGCCACCAAGTCGGTTGGGGTGGCTTGTCTCAGCTACCGGGGTAAGACCCTAGGCACATATAGTGTGGGATTAATTGAATCTTACCCCGGTAGCTGAGACAAGCCACCCCAACCGACTTGGTGGCACCATAGTGTCAGCCTTGTCAGGATAGGTCTCCCCAGACCGACCCACTGGCTGTGAACTTTCTAAACTAACACGAGTCTCAATAAGTGTCTAGTTTACGGGTATTACACAGAAACATACCAAGGGAACATGAATCAAATATGCACTTTTATTCATTTACAATAAACTCATAAAGTACATCAATTTTGATTGAAGCTAAGGGCATACAAAACTGTCTAAGAAGTAGAGAGTGCGACACTGTTCCTTGCAGCCAAGGGAGAGGTCTTCTCTTGTCGGGCAGTGCTTGATCATTAAAGGCTGAGAGGTTAAGTGTAAGACTATTTAGGATAATCCCTGATGGACTAATCTTGCATCTGCCCACAATCCCTGGGTTTTTATAAGATGGCTTGGCCCAGGGATCACTTAATTTAATTGTTGGGCCCATAGGGTCCATGTGATGGGCTCAAGGGGGTCACTGAGTTTTTCAGTGAATTCGGCTGGGCCTTGTAATAAAGGCTGAGCCGAACCCATGTGGCTGGTGTGTAGATCAGTGCTTGGGTCCCACGCCATACAAAGAAGCCCAACTGGGTGGCAGATTGGAAACTAATAAAACACTAAACACTTAATGGGCCAAAAGCCCATTACGAGCTGGGCTGATATGATCACCCATCTGTGGGGAGAATCTGAGATTAATGTTTGTGAAAGGATTGGGCCTTTTACCTTTCCACTCTGGGAGACCAAATTCAAATTTGATTTGAATATGGTAACCTCCTGATAAGATCAGGAGTAAACTAACTTAATCTGCAAATAGGATTAAGATTATCCCCTATCCAAATATTGATTTGGATTGGGATAACTCCTAATTAGGAAGATTTCTTAATCAAGAAATCTTTTCGTTATGATTTTTGATGACTTTTTCTCATTTTGAAATTGTTAGTGCATTGAAATATTTCGATATAAATATGAAACTTTTTTTTTTATCATTAAAAGTTTAGGTTTGTCTATTTGGCACATGCACATTTACATCGCCGGAAATGGATTAGTTGGAATCGGTTCTTATAGGTTCTGTTTGGCACTTATAAGTCTGAGTGAGTGGATTTAGCTTATTTATAGAGATTTAAAAGGTTCGTCTAAGTGAAAGTGGTGATTTTAGTAGGGTATTATACTCGATATTTGTTGGTTGATGTGATTCCAACGATTGAAATAAACTGCCGGCAGTTTGGTTTCCATCAGGTAGAGTGCATTCCCGATCATTACCATTGTCTGACAAAGGGGCTGATCCTGTCACTATGATCACTCACTTAGATGAATTCTCAGACTGCCCCAACATGTCCAGGTTTTGACCCCACTAAGGATCTCACTGATTGACATATCAAAGATAACCCGATATGACACTTAGTGAAGTGTCATAATCGAGTCCAGGGGTCAGGTGTAACTTTCCAGATTTGCCCATCTGTCTCCAAGGTCTAGGGCAATACTAGAAATCTGGTCCGATTCAAGGATTCAAGCAATCCCATACTGCATGTGCCTTGGGTCTTACCCTGATGGCCGAGACAAGCCATCCCAACACTTGGTGGTACATCAGTATCAGCGTTGGTAGGATAAATCTACCCAGACTTATCCAATGGCTGTGAACATTTAAAACTAACACAAGTCTCTATAAGTGTCCAGTTTTAGGGTCTTACACAGAAATATACATGAATCAAACATGTACTTCGTTTATTTACACTAAATGTCAAAAGTACATCAAATTGGATTGAAGCTAAGGGCATACAAAACTGTCTAACAGCTCCCACTTGCATTTAAGTCCTATCCGGTACAAGCCAGAGTCCCATACTTTCCACGTGTTTCTCAAACACCTTTTGTATCAGTAGCTTAGTCAATGGGTCTGCCACATTGTCCGCTGATGCTACCTTTTGAATTAGGATGTCCCCTCTACCAACGATCTCCCGCAGTACATGGTACTTCCTCTCGATGTGCTTTGACTTTGAGTGAGCCCGAGGCTCTTTAGCCTAGTCGATCGCTCCATTGTTGTCACACAACAATGGGATGGGTGATGTGCTGGACGGAATCACTCCCAATTCGTGTATGAATTTCTTCATCCACACGGCTTCCTTGGCAGCTTCACTTGCGGCAATGTACTCGGCCTCGGTTGTGGAGTCTGTAGTGGACCCTTGTTTGCTGCTTTTCCAGTAAACATCACACGATCATATCATGAAAACATACCTAGATGTAGACTTTCTATCATCTAGATCCAACTGAAAATCGGCATCGGTATACCCTAGAATTTGTAGTGAACTACCATCGAATACCAGCCAAAACTCTTTTGTTCTTCGAAGGTATTTAAGTATGTTCTTCACAACAGTCAAATGCTCCTACCCTGGGTTGGCCTGGAATTTGCTTACCACACTCATCGCCTGAGCTATGTCCGAGCGAGTGCACAGCATGGCATACATGATGCTCCCTACAGCTGAGGCATAGGGAACGTCTCTCATGCCCTCAATCTCCTCAGAAGTCCTGGGAGACATCTTCTTGGAGAGAGTGACTCCATGCCTGAAAGGAACATTTCCTTTCTTGGAGTTCTCCATGCTGTATCTTTTGACAATTTTGTTAATGTAAGTAGCCTGGGATAATCCAATTATCCACTTCAATCTATCTCTATAGAGTCGAAGACCCAGTATGTATGAAGCTTCTCCAAGATCTTTCATGGTGAACTGCTGTGATAGCCATACCTTGACCGAAGTCAACATTCCTACAACATTCCTAATGAGTAGGATATCATCCACGTACAACACCAAAAGGGTGATCTTATTCCCACTGGATTTCCTATAAACACAGGGCTCATCCGGATTCTGCACAAAGTCAAACATTTTGACAGCATAATCGAAACGAATGTTCCAACTCCTAGAAGCCTGCTTAAGTCCATATATGGATCTATTAAGTTTACATACCATGTGTTCCTGGCCAGCAACAATGAAGCCTTGCGGCTACTGCATGTAGATATCTTCATTAAGATCTTCATTCCTGAACGCGGTTTTGACATCCATCTGCCAAATCTCGTAGTCATGGTATGCTGTTACAGCTAGCAGGATCCTAATGGGTTTGAGCATAGCCACAGGCGAAAAGGTTTCCTCATAATCGATACCTTCTTTTTGAGTGTACCCTTTTGCCACTAAACGAGCTTTGTAGGTCTCAATCCTGCCATCGGGGCCCTTCTTCCTCTTTTAGATCCATTTGCAACCAATTGCTTTTACTCCGGAGGGCAGATTTACTAGAGTCCAGACTCCATTGGTCTCCATCGAGTCCATCTCAGCTCTTATGGCCTCCACCACCTTCTGGGAATCTATGTCTAACATAGCTTCCGCGTAAGTTACGGGATCCTCTTCACTAGTCAAGGCTTCCACCAGGTAACTATCCTGGTCATAACCATATCGGACTGGTGGCCTGGATACCCGAGTGGATCATCTAGGTTGGTCACTACCTGGAGCTTGTGGGACATCTCCCACTACACCTGAGCTCTCCTCATCAAGAACTATTTCTTGACGATGGGTGTCTAGGATGTAATTGGTTTCTTAGAATTGGGCATTTCGACTGCAGAACACTTTCTGCTCACTTGGGTCATAGAATAGATAACCCACCGAATCTTTTGGGTAGCATATAAATAGGCAACGACTGGTTTTGGATTCCAACTTGTCCGCACTTGTTCTTTTAACGTGTATTGAACAACCCAAAACCTTCAAGTGTCTTACACTTGGCTTCCTTTCGGTCCATAGTTCATATGGAGTCTTTGGAACTGATTTGGTTGCAACCCAAATCAGTACATAGATAGCTGTCTCTAATGCATATCCCCAAAAGAATGTGGCTAATTCTAAGTGGACGAGAAGTGACCGGACCATGTCCAACAAGGTACTATTCCTCCTCTCTGAAACATCGTTGAGTTGAGGTGTGGTAGGGGGAGCTAATTGTGACACTATCCCATTGACCTTTAAGTAGTCTGTTAATTCATCAGAGAGATACTCACCACCTCGATCTGATTGAAGGGCTTTGATTACTCTCTCTAACTGTTTCTCGATTTCCTGTCTGAATTCTTTGAACTTTTCAAATGACTCAGAATTTTGTCTCATTAGGTACACGTAACCATATCGTGAAAAATCATCTGTAAAGGTAACGAAATACACGTGTTGATTTCGTGTCCTAATACTCAGGGGACCACATACATCAGTATGTATTAGGTCAAGTTTGCCTACAGCTCTTTCAGGCTTACCATCAAATGGCCGCTTAGTCATCTTGCCTTGAAGGCAAGGCTCACAAGTGGGAAGATTTTCTACAGTTAGAAAATCCAAAGGACCATCCTTTACCAGCCTTGTCATTTGGTCAACACCGATGTGGCCAAGTCGGTAATGCCAGAGGCACGTGGGAGTTACTATATCACGATTTCTTTTCTTGGGATTTTTGACCGACGTAGTTTCGGTTAAGTTAGTTTCTAGAGAAGGATGTAGAACATAGAGACCATTCTCCAGTTCTCCGCATCCGATGAATTTGTTATTCCGTTTAATAGTAATCATATTACTAAAATAAACATTATATCCATCAGCACACAGTTTAGAAACAGAAATCAAATTTCTTCTCAAGTTCTGTACATAAAGACAATCTTTAAGTACAAGCACTCCTTCTCTAAAAACTAATTCTATGGTTCCTATTGCCGCAGCTGCAACACTTGTAGTTGTTCCCAAAAACAGTGTCACTTCGCCTTCACTCAATCTTCTGCTAACTTTGAACCCCTGTAGTGAGTTACACGCATGAGTTGAAGCCCCAGAGTCAACACACCAGGACACAGAAGTAAGTAACATATTAGTTTCTATGATACAAGTTTCAACGTTACCTTTCTTAGATTCCAGGTAGGTAGGACAGTTACTCTTTCAGTGACCGATTTTCTTTCCGAAGTGATAGACATCAGATGCCTTGTTCTTCTTCTACTTATTGGGTTTGGCAGCTTTCTTCTGGGGCTTCTTTGCCTTTCTCTTTTTCTTGCCCGATTTGTTAGCTTCAGCAAGCATAACCACAGGCTCATCCTTCTTTAGTAGATCCTCGGCCCTCTGCAACATATTGCTGAGTTCCTGGATGCTGATATTCAGCTTATTCATGTTATAGTTCATTGTGAACGCATTGAAGGAAGAGGGCAAAGAATTCAGGATGGCATCCACTTGCGTGCCAAGATCTAGCCCGGATCCAAGGGCTTCAAGTTCGTTAATGTAACCCATCATCCCAAGACAATGGTCATGAACTTTCTGCCCTTTGGACATCTGTGCGGTCATCAACAGTTTCAGGACCTTCTGTCGAGTAGAACGGTTATGCTCTTCATACATTGTCTTTAGACTGTCCAATATGTCCTTGGCTAGTTTGATCTGATCGAACTGCCTCTGTATTGAGTTGTCTAGTGAGACAATGACAAAGCAACGGGCTAAGAGTTCTTATCCTCCCAATCTTGGTAGTCCCTTTTACGGGCCTCAGATGCCCTATCACCCGAATGCTCCGGGGCAGGATTTTTCACTACCTTATCTAACTTTTCAGAAGTTAGGACCAGCATAAGATTTTTGTACCAATCGGCATAGTTTGGGCCCTTAAACTTGTTATCATCTAGAAGCTTTGCGAATTAACCATTTGCCATTTTCTAATAAAACAACAAAATCATTAGTCCACAACCTTAGTTTGATTCAAGTTACCTACATAGATATGGCTTTTAATCTACGTTCCGTTCCCATTTATTCATCTCTAAGATTTCCCTCCTTTCTCAGTGACGGAGATGACGGAATGTCTCTAGAAATATGGGAAATCACATGGGGTGCGTGAAGCCAACCGTTTCATCTGCATAACTCCACCACCTTTCTGTGATGGATCATATCAACTAATCAGATGAGTTTCCCTGTGGCCTCTGTAAGACAAGGTTTAGAACTGTTTTCAAATAAACCTTTCTATCTAGTGATTGCACACCCATCATATTCAGGTTTCGCTTTCTGTTAATAATGTAAGTATATCTAACACATCCCTTGCTTAAAGGACAACCATTTTCTTTTAATTCCTTCGGATGAGTGACTGACTATTTCTCGTCATGCTTTGACTGGTGGCTCAACCTAAAATTGATCGACATTCAAGATAGGGCTATCAACGGGTGGGATCCGGGTCCGGTCTAAGTAGAAGCACTCCCGAGTAGATCATTAATTGGGACAAAACCTTAGACCCAAAACCGTCCATTTTAACTTAAAATTTAGGTTGAAACAAAAACATAGGTTTAAAACCGAACCATTTAAAATAAAAAAACCACTTTTCTTATTTAAATCACAAACTAAAATTTAAACTTTAATCATATACTGTTAATAAAATTGGAATAAAAATACTAAGTTACTTATATGTTAAAACGTCAAACACCTTTATTTATCTATGTATCTATCAAACTCGACACTTTAAACTTATGATAAGAGAGAAACTATAAGAAAACGAAGGAAATAATATATATTGTTAACAAAATAATTGGTTTTGGGCATGAATCGATTCGGGAGGGGCAAGTAACGGAAGCGACCCAATTATTTATTTCAACATAATCATGGAGCCAGATCCTTTATAAATGGTTGGTTCGATTCGGGCCAGCCGGGTAGACCTGAACCTTTGACAGCCCCTTCAAGAACAAGAACGATGATAGTGATTGTGCTGCAGCAAGGTTGGTATCCCTTTTCCTTCTCCCTTTGGACCTGTACTTCGAGGTAAGGACCTTTCAAAACCGCACTCGATGTTCGTACCTTTGTTATTGAGGCATAAGATTTTGTCCTACGAAGTTGGTTTTGGATTTTTATGAATTAAAAAATTCTACTAATGCAAAATCTGCCTTGTCATTGCAGGAACGTTCTACTGGGTTTGGATTGTCAACTGCCGTACGGTAAGCCACCATTGGTTATATCTATTGGAACTTTTTATATGGGCTTCCCTTGCTTTATTGCCATTTTTTTGAGGTTGTAACTTCTTTTAATCTTCTAATACTCCCCTTGGCTTCTACAGGCATCGCCACTTCCATGAGATTGCATCATTGGAGCAAATTCAAATGTTCGAATTGGACCAGTAGTCCGCCGAGGCCTTGCATACGCTGGAGTCCAGAATAAGCCACTCTAATCCTCTTCTTCAATATTCACTTGTAAACTATTTCTCGTCCACCTGTTCATAATTAAATATTCTTGATAGATGAAGGGCGTGAGCTCAAAGGAGACTCGGAAGCGATACAGATGCGAAAGCTGTACATGTATGTGTTTTTTGTACATTGTTTGCATACCTAAATTATATCATTTTTGGAAGACAAGGTCTGTCGGTCGTGGCAGTGGCTATAATATCCTTGGGTATTATGGGTGCAGGCACGGAGAATGCTCGACTTGCAAGCAAGTTCTGCAAATTCTGACGGCTTTACTGGTGGCTCGATCGGAAATTGGATGTCATTCAAAATAGGGCTATCAACGGGTGGGATCCGGGTCTGGTCTAGGTAGAAGCACTCCCGAGTAGATCTTTAATTGGGACAAAACCTTAGACCCAAAACCGTCCATTTTAACTTAAAATTTATTTGAAACAAAAACATAGGTTTAAAACCGAACCATTTGAGCTAAAAAACACCACTTTTCTTATTTAAATCGCAAACTAAAATTTAAACTTCAATCATATATCATTAATAAAATTGATAGAAAAATACTAAGTTACTTAAATGTTAAAATGTCAGACACCTCTATTTATCAGACTCGATATTTTAAATCTATGATAAGAGAGAAACTGTAAGAAAACGAAGGACATAATATATATGGTTAACAAAATAATCGGTTTTGGGTATGAATCGATTCGGGAGGGGCAAGTACAGGATCCGACCCAATTATTTATTTCAACATAATCATGGAGCTGGATCCTTTATAAATGGTTGGGTTGATTCGGGCCAGCCGGGTAGACCTGAACCATTGACAGCCCCTTCAAGAACATGAACGATGATAGCGATTGTGTTGCAGCAAGGTTGGTATCCCTTTTACTTCTCCCTTCGGACCAATACTTCGAGGTAAGGACCTTTCAAAACCATACTCGATGTTCGTACCTTTGTTATTGAGCCATAAGATTTTGTCCTACGAAGTTGGTTTTGGATTTTCACGAATTAAAAATTCTGCTAATGCAATTTCCGCTTTGTCATTATAGGAACGTTCTAATGGGTTCAAATTGTCAACTGCCGAATAAGAATGATTGTCGTAGGGTTAGCCACCATTGGTTATATCTGTTGGAACTTTTTATATGGGTTTCTCTTGCTTTATTGCCTTTTTTGTGGTTGTAACTTATTTTAATCTTCTAATACTCCCCTTGGCTTCTACAGGCATCGCCACGTCCAAGAGATTACATCTCTGGAGCAGATTCCAACATTCAAATTGGAGCTGTAGTCCATCGAGGCCTTGCATATGCTGGAGTACGGAATAAGCCACTCTAACCCTCTTCTTCTATATTCACTTGTAAACTATTTCTTGTCCACCTGTTCCTAATTAGATATTCTAGACAGGTGAAGGGCATGAGCGCAAAGGAGACTCGGAAGCGATACGGATGCGAAAACTGTTCAGGTATGCGTTTTTTGTAAAATGTCTGCATAACTAAATTATTTCATCTTTGAAGACAAGGTCTGTCGGTCATGGCAATAGCGATAATATCCTTGGGTCTTAAGGGTGCAAGCACGGAGAATGCTCGACTTGCAGACAAGCTGAGCAAACTCTCACGGCTTTACTATGAGGAAGCAGGTCCAATCTTCCGTGTAAGCTTCTCAACTCTCCACTTCATTCTGTGTCCTCTTTTGGGTGTATGTTTTTAATTCGCTCTAGTTAAATGCATAGTTTTGGAGTCCTCGAGGCGTTGCTACTTTTGGGGAGGGCATTCCGACTAAATCGCGCCATACTATTGTTTTCGTTTTCCGTTAATAATGTAAGTATATCTGACACATCCCTTGCTTAAAGGACAACCCCTTTCTTTTAATTTCTTTGGATAAATGATTGACTATTTCTCATTTTGCTTTGACTGGTGGCTCGACCTGAAATTGGCCACCATTCAAGATAGGGCTGTCAACGGGTGGGATCCGGGTCCGGTCTAGGTAGAAGCATTCCCGAATAGATCATTAATTGAGACAAAACCTTAGACCCATAACCGTCCATTTTAACTTTAAATTTAGGTTGAAACAAAAACATAGTTTTAAAACAGAACCATTTAAGCTAAAAGCTAAAAAAACCACTTTTCCTATTTAAATCGCAAACTAAAATTTAAACATTAATCATATATCGTTAATAAAATTGGTATAAAAATACTAAGTTACTTATATGTTAAAATGTCAGACACCTTTATTTATCTATGTATCTATCAAACTCGACACTTTAAACCTATGATAAGAGAGAAACTGTAAGAAAACGAAGGAAATAATATATATGGTTAACAAAATAATCGGTTTTCGGCATGAATCGATTCGAGAGGGGCAAGTAACGGAAGCGACCCAATTATTTATTTCAACCTAATCATGGAGCCGGATCCCTTATAAATGGTTGGTTCGATTCGGGCCAGCTGGGTAGACCTGAACCGTTGACAGCCCCTTCAAGAACAAGAACGATGATAGTGATTGTGCTGCAACAAGGTTGGTATCCCTTTCCCTTCTCCCTTTGGACCTGTACTTCGTGGTAAGGACCATTCAAAACCGCACTCAATGTTCGTACCTTTGTTATTGAGGTATAAGATTTTGTCCTACGAATTTGGTTTTGGATTTTCAAGAATTAAAAAATTCTGCTAATGCAATTTCTATTTTGTTATTGCAGGAACGTTCTAATGGGTTCGGATTGTCAACTGCTGAATCAGAATGACTGTAGTAGGGTAAGCCACCATTGGTTATATCTGTTGGAAATTTTTATATGGGCTTCTCTTGCTTTATTGCCATTTTTTGTGGTTGTAACTTATTTTAATATTCTAATACTCCCTTGGATTCAAACGTTCGAATAGGAGTAGTCTGTCGAGGGCTTGCATACGCTGGAGTCCACAATAAGCCACTCTAACCCTCTTCGTCTATATTCACTTGTAAACTATTTCTCATCCACCTGTTCCTGATTAGATATTCTTGACAGGTGAAGGGCGTGAGTGCAAAGGAGACTCAGAAGCGATACGGATGTAGAAACTGTACAAGTATGCGTTTTTCGTACAATGTCTACATACCTAAGTTATATCATTTTTGGAAGACAAGGTCTGCCGGTCGTGGCAGTGGCTATAATATCCTTGGGTCTTATGGGTGCAGGCACGGAGAATGCTCAACTTGCAGGCAAGCTGTGCAAGCTCTCACGGCTTTACTATGAGGAAGCTGGTCCAATCTTTCGTGTAAGCTTCTCAACTCTCCACTTCATTCTGTGTCCTCTTTTGGGTGTATGGCTTTTAATTTGCTCTGGTTAAATGTGTAGTTTTGGACTCCTTGAGGCGTTGCTACTTTTGGGGAGGGAATTCCGAGCATATTGCACCATACTATTGTTTTCGTTTTCCGTTAATAATGTATGTATATCTGACACATCCCTTGCTTAAGGGATTTCCATTTTCTTTTAATTCTTTCGAATAAGTGACTGACTAGTTCTCGTCATGCTTGGACTGGTGGCTCGACCGGAAGTTGAATGCCATTCAAGATAAGACTGTCAACGGGTGGGATCCGGGTCCGGTCTAGGTAGAAACATTCCTGAGTAGATCATTAATTGGGACAAAACCTTAAACCCAAAACTGTCCATTTTAACTTAAAATTTACATTGAAAAAAAAACATAGGTTTAAAACCGAATCATTTAAGCTAAAAAACATCACTTTTCTTATTTAAATTGCAAACTAAAATTTAAACTTTAATCATATATCATTAATAAAATTGATAGAAAAATAGTAAGTTACTTAAATGTTAAAACGTCAGACACCTTTATTTATCTATGTATCTTTCAGACTCGAAACTTTAAACCTATGATAAGAGAGAAACTGTAAGAAAACGAAGGAAATAATATATATGGTTAACAAAATAATCAATTTTGGGTATGAATCGATTCGGGAGGGGCGATTACCAGATCCGACCCAATTATTTAATTCAACATAATCATGGAGTCGGATCCTTTATAAATGGTTGGGTCGATTCAGGCCAGCCGGGTAGACCTGAACCGTTGGCAGTCCCTTCAAGAACATGAACAAAGATAGCGATTGTGTTGCAGCAAGGTTCGTATCCCTTTTACTTCTCCCTTCAGACCTGTACTTCGACGTAAAGACCTTTCAAAACGGCACTCGATGTTCGTTCATTTATTATTAAGGTATAAGATTTTGTCCTACGAAGTTGGTTTTGGATTTTCACGAATTAAAAAATTCTGTTAATGCAATATTTGCCTTGTCATTGCAGGAACGTTTTAAGGGGTTTGGATTGTCAACTGCCGAATAAGAATGACTACCGTAGGGTAAGCCACCATTGGTTAGATCCGTTGGAACTTTTTATATGGGCTTCTCTTGCTTTATTGCCATTTTTTGTGGTTGTAACTTCTTTTAATCTTCTAATACTCCCCTTGGATTCTACAGGCATCGCCACTTCGAAGAGATTACGTCACTGGAGCAGATTCAAACGTTCGAATTGGAGCAGTAGTCCACCGAGGCCTTGCATACGCTGGAGTACGGAATAAGCTACTCTAACCCTCTTCTTCTATATTCACTTATAAACTATTTCTCATCCACCTGTTCCTGATTAAATATTCTTGACAGGTGAAGGGCGTGAGCGCAAAGGAGACTCGAAAGCAATACAGATGCGGAAGCTGTACAGGTATGCATTTTTTGTACATTGTCTGCATACCTAAATTATATCATTTTTAGAAGACAAGGTCTGTCGGTCATGGTAGTGGCTATAATATCCTTGGGTCTTATGGGTGCAGGCATAGAGAATGCTTGACCTGCAAACAAGCTCTGCAAATTCTAACGACTTTACTATGAGGAATCTGGTCCAATCTTCCGTGTAAGCTTCTCAACTCTCCACTTTATTCTGTGTCCTCTTATGGGTGTATGGCTTTCTAATTCACTATGGTTAAATGCGTAGTTTTGGACTCCTCGAGGCATTGCTACTTTTGGGGAGGGCATTCCGACTATATCGAGTTATACTATTGTTTCCGCTATCCGTTAATAATGTAAGTATATCTGACACATCCCTTGCTTAAGAGACTTTCATTTTCTTTTAATTCTTTCGGATAAGTGACTAACTATTTCTTGTCATGCTTTGACTGTTGGCTCAACCAGAAATTGGATGCCATTCAAGATAGGGATATCAACGGATGGGATCTAAGTCCGGTCTAGGTAGAAGCACTCCCGAGTAGATCATTAATTGGGACAAAACCTTAGACCCAAAACCATCCATTTTAACTTAAAATTTAGGTTGGAACAAAAACATAGGTTTAAAACTGAACCATTTAAGCTAAAAAACACCACTTTCTTATTTAAATCACAAACTAAAATTTAAACTTTAATCATATATCGTTAATAAAATTGATAGAAAAATACTAAGTTACTTATATGTTAAAATGTCAGACACCTTTATTTATCTATGTATCTATCAGACTCGACACTTTAAACCTATGATAAGAGAGAAACTGTAAGAAAACGAAGGAAATAATATATATGGTTCACAAAATAATCGGTTTTCGGCATGAATCGATTCGAGAGGGGCAAGTAACGGAAGCGACCCAATTATTTATTTCAACCTAATCATGGAGCCGGATCCTTTATAAATGGTTGGTTCGATTCGGGCCAGCTGGGTAGACCTGAACCGTTGACAGCCCCTTCAAGAACATGAACGATGATAACGATGATAACGATTATGCTGCAGCAAAGTTGGTATCCCTTTACTTCTCCCTTCAGACCGATACTTCTAGGTAAGGACCTTTCAAAACCGCACTCGATGTTCGTACCTTTGTTATTGAGCCATAAGATTTTGTCCTACGAAGTTGGTTTTGGATTTTCACGAATTAAAAAATTCTACTAATGCAATTTCCGCCTTGTCATTGCAGCAACGTTCTAATGGGTTCGGATTGTCAACTGTCGAATAAGAATGACTGCAGTAGGTTAAGCCACCATTAGTTTTATCTGTTGGAACTTTTTATATGGGCTTCTCTTGCTTTATTGTCATTTTTTGTGGTTGTAACTTATTTTAATCTTCTAATACTCCCCTTGGCTTCTACAGGCATCGCCACTTCCAAGGCAGAAATTGCGGTTTTGAAAACGTTCTACAATGACAAGGCAGAAATTGCATTAGCAGAAATTTTTAAGTCATGAAAATCCAAAACCAACTTCGTAGGACAAAATCTTATGCCTCAATAATAAAGAAACGAACATCAAGTGCGGTTTTGGAAGATCCTTACGTCGAAGTACAGGTCTAAATGGAGAAGTGAAAGGGATACGAAACTTGCTGCAACAAAACCGCTATCTTCGTTCATGTTCTTGAAGGGGCTGTCAACGGTTCAGGTCTACCCGGCTGGCCCGAATCGACCCAACCATTTATAAAGGATCCAGCTCCATGATTATGTTGAATTAAATAATTGGGTCAGATCCGGTACTCGCCCCTCCCGATTCGATTCATACCCAAAACCAATTATTTTGTTAACCATATATATTTCCTTCGTTTTCTTACAGTTCGAGTCTGAAAGATATATAGATAAATAAAGGTGTCTGACGTTTTAACATTTAAGTAACTTACAAAGGAAACAAGTATATCCGAACCCATTAGAACGTTCCTACAATGACAATGCAGAAATTGCATTAGCAGAATTTTTTAATTCGTGAAAATCCAAAACCAACTTCGTAGGACAAAATCTTATGCCTCAATAACAAAGGTACGAACATCGAGTGCGGTTTAGAACGGTCCTTACCTCGAAATACAGGTCCGAAGGGATAAGTAAAGGGATACCAACCTTGCCCCAGCACAATCACTATCATCGTTCATGTTCTTGAAAGGGCTGTCAACGGTCAGGTCTACTCAATTGGCCCGAATCAAACCAAACATTTATAAAGGATCCGGCTCCATGATTACGTTGAAATAAATAATTGGGTCGGTTCCGGTACTTGCCGCTCCCGAATCGATTCATGCCCAAAACTGATTATTTTGTTAACCATATATATTATTTCCTTCATTTTCGTACAGTTTCTCTCTTATCATAGGTTTAAAATGTCGAGTTTGATAAATACATAGATAAATAAAGGGGTATGACGTTTTAACATATAAGTAACTTAGTATTTTTCTATCAATTTTATTAACGATATATGATTAAAGTTTAAATTTTAGAGTGCGATTTAAAGAATAAAATTAAGGTTTTTTAGCTTAAATGGTTCGATTTTAAACCTATGTTTTTGTTTCAACCTAAATTTTAAGTTAAATTGGATGGTTTTGGGTCTAAGGTTTTGTCCCAATTAATGATCTACTCGGGAGTGCTTCTACCTAGACCGGACCCGGATCCCACCCGTTGATATCCCTATCTTGAATGGCATCCAATTTCCAGTCGAGCCAGCAGTCAAAGCATGACGAGAAATAATCAGTCATTTATCCGAAAGAATTAAAACAAAATGTAAGTCTGTTAAGCAAGGGATGTCTCAGATATCTTTACATTATTAACAGAAAACAGAAACAAGAGTATGGCACGATGTAGTCGGAATGCCCTCCCCAAAATTAACAATGCCTCGAGGAGTCCAAAACTACGCATTTAAACAGAGCGAATTAGAAAGCCAAACACCAATAAGAGGACACAGAATAAAGTCGAGAGTTGAGAAGCTTACAAGGAATATTGGACCAGCTTCCTCATAGTAAATCCGTGAGAGTTTGCAGAGTTTGCTTGCAAGTTGAACATTCTCCGTGCCTGCACCCATAAGACCCAAGGATATTATAAGCCAATGCCACAACCGACAGACTTTGTCTTCCCAAAATGATATAATTTAGGTATGCAGACAATGTACAAAAAATGCATACCTGTACAGCTTCCGCATCCGTATCCCTTTCGAGTCTCCTTTGCGCTCATGCCTTCACCTGTCAAGAATATCTAATCAGGAACAGGTGGACGAGAAATAGTTTACAAGTGAATATAGAAAAAGAGGGTTGGAGTGGCTTATTCCGTACTCCAACGTATGCAAGGCCTCGACGGATTACTACTCCAATTCGAACGTTTGAATCTGCTCCAGTGACGCAATCTCTTGGAAGTGGCGATGCCTATAGAAGCCAAGGGGAGTATTAGAAGATTAAAAAGAAGTTACAACCACAAAAAAACAGCAATAAAGCAAGATAAGCCCATATAAAATGTTCCAACAGATATAACCAATGGTGGTTTACCCTACGACAGTCATTCTTATTCGGCAGTTGACAATCCGAACCCATTAGAACGGTCCTACAATGACAAAGCGGAAATTGCATTAGTAGAATTTTTTAATTCATGAAAATCCAAAACCAACTTCTTAGGACAAAATCTTTTGCCTCAATAACAAAGGTACGAACATCGAGTGCGGTTTTGAAAGGTCCTTAAATCGAAGTACAGGTCCGAAGGGAGAAGTAAAAGGGATACCAACCTTACTGCAGCACAATAGCTATAATCGTTCATGTTCTTGAAGGGGCTGTCAACGGTTCAGGTCTACCCAGTTGGCCCGAATCAACCCAACCATTTATAAAGGATCCGGCTCCATGATTATGTTGAAATAAATAATTGGGGTGGATCCGGTAATCGCCCCTCCCGAATCGATTCATACCCAAAACTGATTATTTTGTTAACCATATATATTATTTCCTTCGTTTTTTTACAGTTTCTCTCTTATCATAGGTTTAAAATATCGAGTCTGATAGATACATAGATAAATAAAGGTGTTTGACGTTTTAACATATAAGTAACTTAGTACTTTTCTATCAATTTTATTAACGATATATGATTAAAGTTTAAATTTTATTTTACGATTTAAATAAGAAAAGTGGTGTTTTTTAGCTTAAATGGTTCGATTTTAAACCTATGTTTTTGTTTCAACCTAAATTCTATGTTAAAATTAAAGGTTTTGGGTGTAAGGTTTTGTCCCAATTAATGATCTACTTGGGAGTGCTTCTACCTAGATCGGACCAAGATCCCACCCGTTGACAGCCCTATTTTGAATGGCATCCAATTTTCGGTCAAACTACCAGTAAAGCCATGAGAGCTCGTAGAGTTTGCTTGCAAGTCGAGCATTCTCCGTGCCTGCACCCATAAGACCAAAGGATATTATAGCCACTGCCACGACCGACAGACCTTGTCTTCCAAAAATGATATAATTTAGGTATGCAGACAATGTACAAAAAATGCATACATGTACAACTTCCTTATCCGTATTACTTCCGAGTCTCCTTTGCGCTCACGCCCTTCATCTGTCAAGTATATCTAATTATGAACAGGTAGACAAGAAATAGTTTACAAGTGAATATAAAAAAATAGGGTTAGAGTGCACACATATTATAAGATTAAAGGTGCACATAATCTTAAAAAATATGGACTCATTATTGGGTGGATGCTGTTATACACACATTTTGGTGTCTTTTGGGGAGTTTTGGATATCAGCAGAGCATGTATCCTCTCTGTTTTCAATGCACATGAGGGGCACCATCACCTAAGAATAGTTAGCTAATGCAGAGTTTCCATAGAGCGATGGTGCCTTTGTATGATGAGATGAAGGTGGGCATTGCACCCTCCAGGGAAACATTGGCAAGGACTGGGCATAGGGGAAAGGTACCCCTTCACCCGGGGAGATAGATAGGAGAGAGATTGCACGATTGAACCAAAGCTCTAAAGGAAAATAGAATAAAAACCACTTAATCAAACCATTATGTTGAAATAAATAATTGGGTTGCTTCCGGTACTTGCCCCTCCCGAATCGATACATGCACAAAACCGATTATTTTGTTAACCATATATATTATTTATTTTGTTTTCGTACATTTTCTCTCTTATCATAGGTTTAAAATGTCGAGTCTGATAAATACATAGATAAATAAAGGGGTCTGACATTTTAACATATAAGTAACTTAGTATTTTTCTATCAATTTTATTAACAATATATGATTAAAGTTTAAATTTTAATTTGCGATTTAAATAAAAAAGTGGTGTTTTTTAGCTTAAATGGTTCGGTTTTAAACCTATGTTTTTGTTTCAACCTAAATTTTAAGTTAAATTGGACGGTTTTGGGTCTAAGGTTTTGTCCCAATTAATGATCTACTCGGGAGTGTTTCTACCTAGACCGGACCCGGATTCCACCCGTTGACAGTCCTATCTTGAATGGCAACCAATTTTCGGTCGAACCATCAGTCAAAGAATGACGAGAACTAGTTAGTCACTTATTCGAAAGAATTAAAAGAAAATGAAAATCCCTTAAGCAAAGGAAAGCAAAGGATGTGTCAGATATCTTTAAATTATTAACGAAAATCGAAAACATCAGTTGTTAAACAGTTTTGTATGCCCTTAGCTTCAATCGAATTGATGTATTTTATGAGTTTATTGTAAATGAATAAAAGTGCATATTTGATTCATGTTCCCTTGGTATGTTTCTGTGTAATATTTGAATAAAAGTGCATATTTGAGCCACCAGTCAAAGAATGACAGTTTTGTATGCCTACAAGTCGAGCATTCTCCGTGCCTGCACCCATAAGACCCAAGGATATTATAGCCACTGCCACGACCGACAGACCTTGTCTTCAAAAAATGATATAATTTACGTATGCAGTAATTGTACAAAAAACGCATACTTGTACAGTTTCCACATCCATATCGCTTCCGATTCTCCTTTGCGCTCACGCACTTCACTTGTCAAGAATATCTAATCAGGAACAAGTGGACGAGAAATAATTTACAAGTGAATATAGAAAAAGAGGGTTAGAGTGGCTTATTCCGTACTCCAACGTATGCAAGGCCTCAGCGGATTACTACTCCAATTCGAACGTTTGAATCTGCTCTAGTGATGCAATCTCTTGGAAGTGGCGATGCTTGTAGAAGTCAAGGGGAGTATTAGAAGATTAAAAAGAAGTTACAATCACAAAAAATGGCAATGAAGCAAGATAAGCCATATAAAATGTTCCAACAGATATAACCAATGGTGGTTTACCCTACGACAGTCATTCTAATTCGGCAGTTGACAATCCAAACCCATTAGAACATTCCTATAATGTCAAAGCGGAAATTGCATTAGCAGAATTTTTTAATTCGTGAAAATCCAAAACCAACTTCGTAGGACAAAATCTTATGCCTCAATAACAAATGTACGAACATCGAGTGCGGTTTTGAAAGGTCCTTACCTCGAAGTACAGGTTCGAAGGGAGAAGAAAAAAGGGATACCAACCTTGTTGCAGCACAATCGCTATCATCGTTCATGTTCTTAAAGGGGCTGTCAACGGTTCGGGTCGACCCGGCTGGCCCGAATCGAACCAACCATTTATAAAGGATCTGGCTCCATGATCATGTTGAAATAAATAATTGAGTCGCTTCTAGTACTTTTCCCTCCCGAATCGATTCATGCCCAAAACCGATTATTTTGTTAACCATTTATATATTATTTCCTTCGTTTTCGTACAGTTTCTCTCTTATCATAGGTTTAAAGTGTCGAGTCTAATAGATACATAGATAAATAAATGTGTCTGACGTTTTAACATATAAGTAACTTAGTATTTTTCTATCAATTTTATTAACGATATATGATTAAACTTTAAATTTTAGTTTGCGATTTAAATAAAAAAAAAGTGGTGTTTTTTAGCTTAAATGGTTCGGTTTTAAACCTATGTTTTTGTTTCAACCTAAATTTTATGTTAAAATTGACGATTTAGGGTCTAAGGTTTTGTCCCAATTAATGATCTGCTCGGGAGTGCTTCTACCTAGACCGGACCTGGATCCCACCCGTTGATAGCCCTATCTTGAATGGCATCCAATTTCCGGTCGAGCCACCAGTAAAGCCATGAGAGCTCGCAGAGTTTGTTTGCAAGTTGAGCTTTCTCCGTGCCTGCACCCATAAGACCAAAGGATATTATAGCCACTGCCATGACCGGCAGACCTTGTCTTCAAAAAATGATATAATTTAGGTATGCAGACAATGTACAAAAAATGCAGACCTGTACAGCTTCCGCATCTGTATCGCTTCCGAGTCTCCTTTGCGCTCACGCCCTTCATCTGTCAAGTATATCTAATTATGAACAGGTAGACGAGAAATAGTTTACAAGTGAATATAGAAGAATAGGGTTAGAGTGTTGTTATACACACATTATAAGATTAAAGGTGCACATAATCTTAAAAAATATGGACCCATTACTGGGTGAATGCTGTTATACACACATTTTGGTGTCTTTTGGGGAGTTTTGGATATCAGCAGAGCATGTGCCCTCTCTGTTTTCAATGCACATAAGGGGCACCATCACCCAAGAATAGTTAGCCAATGCAGAATTTCCATAGAGCGATGGTGCCTTTGTATGATGAGATGAAGGTAGGCATTGCACCCTTCAGAGAAACATTGGCAAGGACTGGGCATAGGGGAAAGGTACCCCTTCACAAGTGGGTTAAGTTTTGGTACTTAAAAAGCAAAAATAACAAGGACTTCACCCGAGGAGAGAGATAGGAGAGAGGTTGCACGATTGAACCAAATCTCTAAAGGAAAATAGAATAAAAACCACGAAATCCAAGCATCTAACAAATCCCTAAAACTATCTCAAACCTCTATAAATTGTTGCAAAATACCACAAACAACTGTTCTTAGTGTAACTAGGAAAAAAAAGACTAAAAAATGTATTATAACTGAGTTAGAAAATTTAAGCAAAGCACATCATTCGGAACCAACTCAGACTAATATCACTAATCTCTAAACCATCGATAAAAAGAAATGCAGTACTTGCCTTGAAGGTTTAGGAAATCCATCACATGGACGCCCAAAGATTGTGGAATAAGGGGGCGAATTTCAAAAATTTTTCTCTCCCTTCAACTGGGAATCGAATTCCCCATTTAGAAAATCACATTTTCAGTGATCATTCTTTAACCATAAACTGAATCAAATCTAAACCAAAAGGAATAGGGAGAGATAATACCTGATACAGAGAATTGTATCTCCCAATGGAGGTGTTCACGCCAAAGGAATGATCCAAAATCTGCTCCCACTGAAGATGGCGCAGTGTAAGGTGGAGCAGAATCAGTAGTGTTCTTCCAAAAGGAGTAGGGAGAGATAATACCTAATACAGAGAAGTAGTATCTCCCAATGGAGGTGTTCACGCCCAAGGAATGATCCAAAATCTACTCTCACTGAAGATGGCGCAGTGTAGGGTGGAGCAGAATCAGCAGTGTTGTTTCAAAAGAACTTGACCCTTCGCAAGAATAAACTGGACGGCTTGTGAATACAACTCCCACCAATCTTTTCTCTGAGAGATTGGTATCAAGGTCAAATCTTGATTTCTCCCAAGAATAGGAGATCAAACTGCTGTAGATGGCAGCTGCAATAAGGAGGCAGCAAGAGAGTATTTGCAAAGTGCAGAATTTTCTCCTCTTATAATCTCAGCTCTGAAAACAAAAGTATATAGCTTGCATGTCTAAAGGCTGCCGCCCACTTTTCCTTTTATAGACTTAAAGGGATCAGCTCCTAATCCCATTAGGAGTTGCTAACCCAAATCATATTTGGATTACAGTCCCTTTAAGTGATACGAGATAACCCTTATCTTATCTGCAGATTAGATCAGCCATCTCCTAATATAGTTAGGAGGTTTGCAGATCTAAATCTCATTTAGATCTTGGACTCTCTAAGTGGATAGGTTCTGGGCCCAATCCTATCAGCTGATCCATCTCAGAATTTAACCCTTAAGTGATTAATCAAATTAACCCAGTTCGAAATGGGCTTAAGACCAATTCAAGGTTATGTATTCATTTAGCTTCCAAACTGCTGCCCAGTTTGGCTTCCTTGTATGGCGTGGGACCCAAACATTGATAAACACATCATCCACACGGGTTCAGCCCAACCTTTGTTACAAGGCCTGGCCGAATAAACTGTTATAGGCAGTGCACCCCCTGAAACCCATCAGATGGGCTCTATGGGCCCAACACTTACCCTAAGTGGTCCCTGGGGCAAACCACCTTGTAACACCCAGGGATTGTGGGCAGATGTAAGATTAGCCCATCAGGCATTATCCTCAATGGTCTTGCACTTAACCTCTCGGCCCATAATGATCATACACTGCCCGACAAGAGAGGACCTCTCCCTCGACTGCAAGGAACAGTGTTGCACACTCTACTTACATGTCGGGAATTAGAACCCTATTGCAAATCACTTCAAAACCATAATATATATACTTTTATATCTCATATAAAATATATTTTGCAAAACGGATCTCAACGATTGAAATCGACTGCCGGTAGTCTTGATTTCCATCAGTTAGATTGCATCCCCGATCATTACCTTTGTCCGACAAAGGGGCTGATCCTGTCATTATGATCATCCACTCAGATGAATTCTCAGACTGTTCCAACATACCCAGGTTTGGACCCCCACTAAGGATCCCACTGATTGATATATCAAAGATAGCCCAATCCAACACCTAGTGCAGTATCATAATCGAGTCTAAGGGTCGGGTGTAACTTTCCAATTTTGCTGATCAATCTCCAAGGTCCAGGGCAATACTGGAAATCTGGTCCAGTTCAAAAATTCAATTAATCCTACACTGTATGTGCCTAGGGTATCACCCCAGTAGTTGAGACAAGCCACCCCAACCGACTTGGTGGCGCCACAGTGTCAGCTTTGTCAGGATAGGTCTCCCCAGACCGACCCACTGGCTGTGAACATTCTAAACTAACACGAGTCTCATTAAGTGTTCAGTTTAAGGGTATTACACAGAAACATACCAAGGGAACATGAATCAAATATGCACTTTTATTCATTTACAATAAACTCATAAAATACATCATTTTGATTGAACCTAAGGGCATACAAAACTGTCTAACAGCTCCCACTTGCACTTAAGTCCAATCAGGTAATAGCCAGAGTCACATGCTTTCCACGTGTTTCTTAAACACTTTCTGTGATAGTGGCTTTGTCAATGGGTCTGCTACATTTTCCGCTGATGCTACCTCTTAATATCATCCTCCCGTAGGTCCAGTGTTGTCATACAACAGTGGAATGGGTGATGTGCTGAATTCCAAATTCAAGAATGAACACTTTCATTCATGAGGCAGCCCCACTTACGGTCTGCTATATTTTCCGCTGACGCTACTTTCTGAATCAGAACGTCCCCTCTACCAACAATCTCAATCAATACGTGGTATTTCCTCTCGATGTGCTTCGACTTCGAGTGGGCTCGTGGCTCCTTAGCCTGAGCAATAGCTCAATTGTTATCACACAACAATGGGATGGGTGATGTACTGGATGGAACTACTCCCAACTCGTGAACGAACTTCTTCATCCACACGGTTTCTTTGGCAGCCCCATTTGCGGCAATGTACTCGACCTCGGTCGTGGAGTCTGCAATGGACCCCTGTTTGCTGCTTTTCCAGCAAACAGCACACGATCCTATCGTGAAAACACATCCAGATGTAAATTTTCTATCATCTAGATCCGTCTGGAAATCGGCATCAATATACCCTTGGATCTGTAGTGAATTACCATCGAATACTAGACAAAACTCTTTTGTCCTTCAAAGGTACTTAAGTATGTTTTTCACAGCAGTCCAGTGCTCCTGCCCTGGGTTGGCCTGAAATCTACTTACTACACTCATTGTCTGAGCAATGTCAGGACGAGTGCACAGCATGGCATACATGATGCTCTCCTTACATCAGAGGCATAGGGAACATCTTCCATGCCATCAATCTCCTTAGAAGTCTTGGAAGACATTTTCTTGGAGAGAGTGACTCCGTGTTTAAAAGGAACATTTTCTTTCTTGGACTTTTCCATGCTGTATCTTTTGACTATTTTGCCAATGTATGCAGATTGGGATAATCCTATTATCTGCTTCGATCTATCTCTAAAGAGTCGAAGACCTAGTATATAGGAGACTTCTCCAAGATCTTTCATGGAGAATAACTATGAAAACCATACTTTCACCGTAGTTAACATTCTTACATCATTCCCAATGAGTAGAATGTCGTCTACATACAGAACCAAGAAGGTAATCTTATCTCCACTGTAGTTCCTGTAAACATAGGGTTCATCCGGATTTTGCTCGAAGTCAAACGATTTGACAGCAGAGTCAAAACGGATGTTCCAACTTCTACCAACTTGTTTAAGTCAATAAATGGATCTATTGAGTTTACATACCATATTTTCCTGACTTGCAACAATGAAGCGTTGCGGGTGGTGCATATAGATATCGTCATTAAGATCTCCATTCAGGAAAGCAGTTTTGACATCCATCTGCCAAATCTCATAATCATGGAATGCTGCTATAGTTAACAGGATCCTAATGGATTTAAGCATGGCCACAGGCGAAAATGTTTCTTCATAATCGATGCCCTTATTCCACTTGTAAATCTATTTGCAACCGATTGCTTTTTACCCCGGAGGGTGGATCTACTTGAGTCCAGACTCCATTGGTCTCCATTGAGTTCATCTCTACTCTCATAACCTCCACCCACTTCTAAGAATCTATGTCCAACATAGCTTCCGCATAAGTCACGGGATCCTCCTCACTAGTCAAGGTTTCTACAAGGTAACTATCCTGGTCATAACCATAACAGACTAGTGGCCTGGATACCCGAGTGGATCTTCTAAGTTGGTCACTACCTAGAACTTGTGAGACATCTCCCACTGCTCCTAAGCTCTCCTCATCAAGAACAATTTCCTAACGATGGGTGTCCAGGATGTAATCGGTCTCCAAGAATTGGGCATTTCGACTATAGAACACTTTCTACTCACTTGGGTCATAGAATATGTAACCTACAGAGCCTTTTGAGTAGCCTACAAATAGGCAACGGCTAGTCTTGGATTCCAACTTGTCTGCACTCGTTCTTTTAACGTGTGCTGGACATCACCAAATCTTCAAGTGTCTGACACTTTGTTTCTTTCCAGTCCAAAGTTCATATGGAATGTTCGAAACCAATTTGGTTGAAACCCGATTCAGCACGTAAATCGTAGTCTCTAATGCGCAACCCCAAAAGGATGTGGGTAACTTTGAGTGTATGAGAAGTGACCGGACCATATCCAATAAGGTCATATTCCTCTTCTCTGAAACACTGTTAAGTTGTGGTGTAGCAGGAGGAGCTAATTGTGATACAATCCCATTGTCCTTTAAGTAGTCCATGAATTCGTTAGAGAGATACTCGCCACCTCGATCAGATCGAAGGGCTTTAATTTTTCTCCCTAACTGTTTCTCGACCTTTTGTCTAAACTCTTTGAACTTTTCAAAGGATTCAAACTTGTGTCTCATTAGGTGCATGAAACCATATCATGAGAAATCATCTGTGACGGTGATGAAATACACGTGTTGATTTCGTGTTATAATACTCAGGGGACCACATACATCAGTATGTATTAGGTCAAGTGTGCCTGTACATCTTTCAGGCTTACCGTTAAATGGCCGTTTCGTCATTTTGCCTTGTAGGCAAGGCTCACAGGGAAAGATCTTCTACAGTTAGAAAATTCAAAGGGCCAACCTTATGATTCGGTCAACACCGATGTGGCCAAGTCGGTAATGCCACAGACACGTGGGATTAGCTGTATCACGGGCTCTCTTCTTGGGCATTTCAGCCGACGTAGTTTCGATAATGCTAGTTTCTAGAGAATGATGTAGAACATAGAGATCGTTCTCCAGTTCTCCATATGTGATGAATCTGTTATTTCTTTTAATAATAATCGTATTACTAAAGAAGACAAAATAACCATCTGCACACACTTTTGAAACAGAAATCAAATTTATTCTTAAACTTTGTACATAAAGACAATCTTTCAGTACAATTTTTCCTTCTCTAAAAATTAACTCCACTATTCCTATTGCCATGGCTGCAACAGTTGCAGTAGTCCTCAAGTAAAGTGTAACTTCTCCTTCACTCAGCCTTCTGCTTACCTTGAACCCCTGCAGTGAGTTACATGCATGAGTTGAAGCCCCGGAGTCAATACACCAGGATGTAGAAGCTACCAATAAATTGGTTTCTATAACACAAGATTCGAAATTACCTTTCTTGGATTCCAGGTTGTTGGACAGTTCCTTTTCTAGTGGCCGGTCTTCTTACAGAAGTGATAGGCATCCGATGCATTGTCCTTTTTCTACATCTTTGGTTTGCCAGCCTTCTTCTGGGGCTTTCTCTTTGCCTTCCTTTACTTGCCCGATTTGTCAGTTTCAACAAGCATGGTAATGGGCTCATCCTTTTTTATTTTTCAGCTCTTCGCAACATATTGTTGTGCTCTTGCAATCTGACATTCAGCTTGTTCATGTTGTAATTCACGATGAATGGATTAAATGATGGAGGTAGAGAGTTGAGAATAGCATCAATCTGTGGTAACAGATCCAACCCTGATCCAAGAACCTCCAATTCATTGATATAACCCATCATCCGGAGACAATGGTCGTGAACTTGTTGGTTCTTGGACATCTGCACGGTCATAAACTGTTTCAAAACCTTCTGTTGAGTAGAACAATTCTGCTATTCGTACATTGTCTTAAGACTTTCCAATACATCATTGGCAAGTTCAATCTAATCGAACTGCCTCTGAATTGGATTGTCCAAAGAGACAATGATATAGCAACGGACAAGGGAGTTTTTTTCCTCCCATTCTTGGTATTCTCATCTACGGGCCTCAGATGCCCTATCTCCTAGACGATCCAGGGCAGGATTCTTGACTATCTTATCCAATTTTTTAGAGGTTAAGACCAACATAAGGTTCATGTACCAATCGACATAGTTTTGGCCCTTAAGTTTGTTGTCGTCAAAAAGCTTTGCAAATCCGTTTGCCATTTTCTGATAAAAGTACAAACATCAGTCCATTCATGTTCATTTCATAGATATGGATTTTAATCTATGATCCATTTTCATTTATTCATCTCTGAGATTTTCCTCATTTCTCAATGATGAAGACTACGGGTTGTCTCTAGAAATGTGGGAAATCACATAGGGTGCATGGAGCCAACTGTTTCAGTTGCATAACCCCACCACCTTTCTGTGAATGATCATATCCACTCATCATATGAGTTTTCCCTTTAACCTCTGTCAGACAATGTTCAGAGTCGTTTTCAGGTAAACCTTTCTGTCCAGTGAGTGTTTACCCATCATATTCGTGAATGCCAAGGTACCATGAGAGAGTTCCCATTTTCTAGTGAAGCCCCTCCCACATCGGTCTATGACACCCCTATCATCTTATGAAACACTTAGACAAGCCCAATAGCAAATGGATAGCCCATTTTCTGGTGCGTTTCCTCATTACTGAATGACTCATCCTCATGCTAATGATGGAAGGCCTTTAGAGATTTCATCATATGAATCTCCTTATCATTTGTACCAAAGTGGCTCCCATTGACTTTCAAAAAGTCAGATTTCGATGGGCCTTAAATCGACTAGGGTTCTATATGTAACCTCTTGACGAAATGTAGGGCCCACCACTGAGGAAGGTCATCCAATGACAAAAATGGACACCATGTGCATTCAGCCATGGTGTGCACAAGAGCCATTGTCGAATGAACATGGGCCAAGCACTTATGGCCCATGTACGTAGCACATCATACATCCATACATCTCATGTAGGGATAAATTGATCAAATCAATTAATTATCTGTAAAGCCCATTGGAAGCCCGTTAAAAATACATAATATTAACCATTAATATTACCTAGGTATATGGGTTGAATTAGGGTTACCCAGTTCAGCTTATATAGCTTTATCCTTTAAAGTGGGCGTTTACCAGTTTTAACTATTTAAAACTGGGCCTTTACAGGTTAGGCCGAATTAACCATTTAATTAAATATCAACCCTCAGGCCCATTAGTGAAAAAAATGGAGCTGACTTTCAGCCTTGATTAAACCTTAGATTTGTTCCAAATAGTTTAAACCAATCTTGGTTCGAATGGGTCTAGGGTTTGATCTTTAATTAAATCTTTAATTCAAGAAAATAATCTAAAATTAAATAACTGATAAAAGAAAATCAAGAATCAGTTAATCAATGTTGTTCGCATACTCCATCCTATCAAACAGATGTTAGATCACAGATTGCAGTTTCATAAACTGCAAATCGCAAATAGCAAATGTCCCATCTACGAAATCTCCTCTGCACCGCCATCTTCGATCCAAAATAAAATTAAATAGAAATCATATTTTTATTAATAATTACATCAGATCGAATGCCTATACATTGAGTCTAAAAATAATAAAAAAATTATTTACAGACCAAATGTAATAAATAAATTCAAGAAACTACAAATCTTGCAATTTTCCCTACGCAAATCAAGAATTCAATCTCCTCTTGTACGAACAACCCATAAATCAAGAAAATCATAAAGAACTATTCTAAACAATAATCAGATTTATATAAAATTAATTTCAGATTATTTGCCCATTAATTTTGAGAACAAATTTCCCAAAACCCATATCTGCGCAAATTGGATAGAACCCCTTCTCCTTTTTGCGCAAGTTCAGATCTGAAACAGAATGATTCAAGATTTGAACCATGGCTCTGATACCACAGAAAGGTTAGGAAATCCATCACATGGACGCCCAAAGATTGCGGAATAAGGGGGCGAATTTCAAAAAAAATTTCTCCCTTCAATTGTGAATCGAATTCCCCATTTAGAAAATCATATTTTCAATGATCATTCTTGAACCATTAACTTAACCAGATCTGAACCAAAAGGAGTAGGGATAGATAATACCTGATACAGAGAATTGTATCTTCCAACGGAGGTGTTCACGCCCAAGGAATGATCCAAAATCTGCTCCCACTGAAAATGGCGCAGTGTAAAGTGGAGCAGAATCAGTAGTGTTCTTCAAAACAACTTGACCCTTCGCAAAAATCAATTGGACGGCTTGTCAATACAACTCCCACCAATCTTTTCTCCAAAAGATTGGTATCAAGATCAAATATTGATTTCTCCCAAGAACTGAAGATCGAATTACTATAGATGGGCGGCTACAGGAAGGAGGCGGCAAAAGAGTATTTACAGGGTGCAAAATTCTCTATTCTTATAATCTCAGCTCTGAAAACAAGAGTGTGTAGCTTGCATGTCTAAAAGTTGTCGCCCCCTCTTCTTTTTATAGACTTAAAGGGATCAGCTCCTAATCCCATTATGAATTGCTAACCCAAAACATATTTGGACTAAAAGTATCTTTAAGTGATAAGGGATAACCATTTTCTTATCTGCAGATTAGATCAGTCATTTCCTAATCTAATTAGGAGATTTTCATATCTAAATCTCATTTAGATCTTAGACTCTCTAAGTGGATAGGGTCTGGCCCAATCCGATTAGCTGATCCATCTCAGAATTTGCCCCTTAAGTGACTAATCAAATTAGCCATATTCGAAATGGGCTTAAGGCCCATTCAAGGTTATGTATTCTTTTAGCCTTCCAAACTGCTGCCTAGTTGGGCTTCCTTGTATGGCGTGGGACTCAAACATTGATGTACACATCAGCAACATGGATTCAGCCTAGCCTTTGTTTCAAGGCCTGGCCGAATACACTGTTATGGACAGAACACCCTCTGAAACCCATCAGATGGGCATAGAGCCCAACACTTACCCTAAGTGGTCCCTGGGCCAAACCACCTTGTAACACATAAGGACTGTGGGCAGATGTAAGATTAGCCCATCAAGCATTATCCTCAATGGTCTTACACTTAACCTCTCAGCCCATAATGATCATACACTGCCCGACAAGAGAGGAACTCTCCCTCGGCTGTAAAGAACAGTGTTGCACTATCTGCTTATATGGATCCCGGGAATTAAAACATTTTGCAAATCATTTCAAAACCATAATATATATACTTTTATATCTCATATAAAATATATTTTGCAAAACAAATCTCAACGGTTGAAATCGGCTGCCAGTAGTTTTGGTTTCCATTAGTGAGAGTGTATCCCCGATCATTACCTTTGTCCGACAAAGGGGCTGATCCTGTCACTATGATCACCCACTCAGATGAATTCTCATACTGTCCCAACATACATAGGTTTTGACCCCCGCTAAGGATCTCACTGATTGGTACATCAAAGACAACCTAATCCGACACCCAATGTAGTATCATAATTGAGTCTAGGGGTCGGGTATAACTTTTCAGTTTTGCCCATCAATCTCCAAGGTCTAGGGCAATACTGAAAATCTGGTATTGTTCAAAAATTCAATTAATCCTACATTGTATGTGCCTAGGGTCTCACCCTGGTAGCTGAGACAAGCCACCCCAACCGACTTGGTGGCGCCACAGTGTCAGCTTTGTCAGGATAGGTCTCCCTAAACTGACCCACTGGCTGACAACATTTTAAACTAACACGAGTCTCATTAAGTGTCCAGTTTAAGGGTATTATACAGAAACATACCAAGGGAACATGAATCAAATATGCATTTTTATTCATTTACAATAAACTCATAAAGTACATCATTTTGATTGAAGATAAGTGAATCAAATATGCACTTTTATTCATTTACAATAAACAAAATCCAAACATCTAACAAGTCCCTAAAACTATCTCAAACCTCTATAAATTGTTGCAAAATACCACAAACAACTGTTTTTAGTGTAACTAGGAAAAAAAAACTAAAAAATGTATTATAACTGAGTTAGAAAATTTAAGCAAAGCACATCATTCAGAACAAATTCAGACTAAAATCACTAATCTCTAAACCATCAATAAAAAAAGAAAGGCAATACTTGCCTATCAAAATGAAATTGAGAACCAAAAGAATTACCTAGTTACCAAAGTTTTGGGGAGATTGGGATATCAGCTGAGGATGTGTCCTCTCTCTTATCATTGCACTTAAGGGGCATTGTCACCCGAGCATAGTTCACTTATGCTAAGTGTCTTCCATAGGGCGATGGTGCCCATGAGATGAAGGTAAACATTGCAACCTTTAGGAAAACATAGTCAAGGAACCCTTCACAAGTGGAAAAAGCTTTGGTTTTATACTTTCTTTTTTCTAAGTTGGTCTCCCTAGCTAATTTCCTGAAATTAAGTTGAATTGGGATAAAACTTTACACAAATCAGCACCAAAACCATGCATAAAACAACATAATTTATATGTAAATTGTCCGCACATCAAACACCCCCACACTTAAGCTTTTGCTTGTCCTCAAGCAAAAACATCAGCCATTTACTGATCATCCCCTCTTATTCTCACCATTTACTGGATGAATTTTTAGGGGGAGAATGCATTGAGTAGTCGGGAAACTTGTGTAAGTATTCTGATCAATTCCTATGAACTACCATTCTTATCACATAAGAGCCAAGGAAGGGGAGAATATGAGATTCTTCAAGTTTCAACATTCACTTCCATTCAATATGTAAATCAGCTCCTTGACGGCCAAAATTAACCATCACTTTGCTAGGTCTCAAATCTGTCACTGCACCTCATTGAATGTTCAACTAACTTTTGTCCCTTTGAACCTCAACCATCACCGATTTTTTTTTTCTTTTCTTTCCCCTTTTTTTTTTGGTGTGAGTGCATTTTATGCTCCATCTCACACGGGGTACTTTCTTCTTTCTTCTTTTTCTTTTTCTCTTTTTTATTTCTTTTGGTGTGAGTGCATTTTATGCTCCATCTCACATGGGGTATTTTCTTCTTTCTTCTTTTTCTTTTTCTCTTTTTTTTTTCTTTTGGTGTGAATGCATTTTATGCTCCATCTCACACTGGTCACAGGCTTGAGGAAGATAACAATACTCGTATTCTAAGTTGCTAGTTTTACTATTCAGCTCGGAATAGCGGAGTTGGGACTAAACTCATATCATAAACCGCTAGTTTTACTATTCAGTTCATGACAACGGAGTCAATTGGACTTTGTCATTTTTCTTTTTTTTTTTCTTTTGCCTTTTTCAATTGTTGAATCTCATGCATTAGCAATTTAGATATGGACTAGCTTGAGTGATCATTAATAAATCAATCAAGTGCATCATACACATGAAGGTAGTTAGGGTTGGTCATGATGAAAGTCATTTAGCTCCCTTAACTTCATGCATTGTACTCAGTTGGATCATTCACAATAATAAAAACTAACACATACAGTGGTCTCCCTCAACTCATTGTATTCCCTCTTTGAATTCACCTAATAAACAGCAATGATCTCGAGGGGATTTCCAGTCTATTTGGCCTATCAATGCATGTATACAAGTGTTGGGCTAATTGAAGTGCATAGCCACAGTCTAACTCTCCCACACTTAAGATGAACATTGTCCTCAATGTTCCTAGTGTTAGAGAACAACAATAAATCGGAACTTATTTGGGCTAGATCTCTTTTGAGTGAAATTAGGGTGAAAGTAGAGGAACTTATGATGTTATATTATGACAATCAGGCTGCAATCAATATTGCCCACAATCCAATTCAACATGATATGACAAAACACATTGAAGTTGATAGACACTTTATAAAAAAAATGATAAAAACTAGGAAAGTTTATTTGCCTTATGTCTCTTCAGAGTTGTAGCAGGTTGATGTTCTCACTAAAGGGGTGGAAAAGAACAAGGTTGAACATGATCTACGCAAGTTGGGAATGTGTGACATTTACTCCCAACTTGAAGGGGAGTGTTGAAAATTAATTAGTTTTATGATGTTTTTATGAGTAGATGTTTTATGTTAGTTGTTAGATAGGAGGTGGGGACCCAAATTTTATTATGTTTTTGAGTGTTATATATGTTGTTTTATGTTTTGCCGACTATAAGGGCATAATTGTCTTTGTACTGTTCTATTATTTTAGTATAAATAACAAGTGAAGGGGGCGGCCAGATTATTACTCTCTTTTATTTTCAATTTCTCTTCTTCTCCTTTCTTCCTTCTCTCTTCTAGAAACTACTTTCTTTCATATTATTTTTTAGTTTAGAAAATTCCTACTAAGACAACTCAAGACTCTGGAGTTACAACAATGAAAAAAGGAAATATAAATGGTTGACCAAGGACATGAAAGTTCGATGCACATGGATAAAAAGAAGTGTTAATTCTTTTATGGTTTATCTAGACAAGGGGTGAATAGGAATTCTATTTTTTGGGCTCAATTGTAACTATTGTTGTATTTTGGGTGACAGTTGTGGGGAGTTAAGATATTTTAGCTCCCCTTCCATGTACTCCTTTTTAAATCATTTAATGAAATCTCATTGTAACCGTTGTATTTTGGGTGATAGTTGTGGGGAGTTAAGATATTTTAGCTCCCCTTCCATTACTCCTTTTTTAATCATTTAATGAAATCTTGGTTATTGACCAAAACAAAATATATATGATTGCAAAACAGACAAAATCACCTAGCTATGAACTGTATCTATTTTCCTATTAAATGACGTCCCCAGAAGGTAATCTCGGTATCTATAAAACACTTATCTAAACTAAAATTCCAAATAATAGTCATAAGGAGATTTACATAAAACTCATTCAATTAAAGAAAAAATCAACAGATATATAAATCAATAATAGATATATAATGGCACCCCCTCTGTTGTTAAACAGTTTTGTACGCCCTTAACTTCAATCAAATTGATGTACTTTATGAGTTTAATGTAAATGAATAAAAGTGCATATTTGATTCATGTTCCCTTAGTATGTTTCTCTGTAATACCCTTAAACTGGACACTTAATGAGACTCGTGTTAGTTTAGAATGTTCACAGCCAGTGTGTCGGTCTGAGGAGACCTATCCTGACAAGGTTGACACTGTGGTGCCACCAAATCGGTTGGGGTGGCTTGTCTCAGCTACCGGGGTGATAGCCTAGGCACATACAGTGTGAGATTAATTGAATCTTTGAATTGGACCAGATTTCCAGTATTGCCTTGGACCTTGGAGATTGATAGGCAAAACTGGAAATTTACACCCGACCCCTAGACTCGATTATGATACTACACTAGGTGTCAGATTGGGCTGTCTTTGATATACCAATCAGTGAGATCCTTAGCGGGGGTCAAAACCTGGGTATGTTGGGACAGTCTGAGAATTCATCTGAGTGGGTGATCATAGTGACAAGATCAGCCCCTTTGTCGGACAAAGGTAATGATCGGTGATGCACTCTCACTAATGGAAACCAAGACTGCCGGCAGCCGATTCCAATCGTTGAGATTTGTTTTGCAAAATATATTTTATATGAGATATAAAAGTATATATATATTATGATTTCGAAATGTTTGCAAAAGGTTTTAATTCCCGGGATCCATACTTGAGAGAGTGCAACACTGTTCCTTGAAGCCGAGGGAGAGGTCCTCCCTTGTCGGGCAGTGTATTATCATTATGGGCTGAGAGGTTGAGTGTAAGGCCATTGAGGATAATACCTGATGGGCTAATCTTGCATCTGCCCACAGTCCCTGGGTGTTACAAGGTGGCTTGGCCCAAGGACCACTTAGGGTAAGTGTTGGGCCCATAGAACCCATCTGATGGGTTTCAGGGGGTGCACTGTCCATAACAGTGTATTCGGCCAGGCCTTGTAACAAAGGCTGGGTTGAACCCATGTGGCTGACGTGTAGATCAATGTTTGGGTCCCACGCCATACAATAAAGCCCAACTAGGCAGCAGTTTAGAAGGTTTAATGAATACATAACCTTAAATGGACCTTAAGCCCATTTCAAACTGGGCTATTTTGATTAGTCTTTAAGGGGCGAATTTTGAGATAAGATCAGCTGATTAGATTGGGCCCACACCCTATCCACTCAAAGAGTCCAAGATCTAAATGAGATTTAGATTTGGAATCTTCATAATTAGATTAGGAACTGGCTGATCTAATCTGCAGATAAGATAAGGTTTATCCCTTATCTTAAATGGACTTCTAATCCAGATATGATTTGGGTTAGCAACTCCTAATGGGATTAGGAGCTAATCCCTTTAAGTCTATAAAAGGAAGAGGGGGCGGCAGCCTTTAGACACACAATCACCAGCAACAGTCTTGTCTTCAAAGCTGAGATCACAGAGGAGAGAATTCTGCACCCTACAAATTCTCTCTAACCGCCTCCTTCCTGCAGCCGTCGCCTATAGCAGTTCGATCTCCATTGTTTGAGAGAAATCAAGATGATGAACTTACAATTTATCTATAATTTTTGAGGACTTTAGCATGGATTTTTATGCCGGTTTTATTAATTTTTGCCTTAATTTAGCTTAATGCTAAGAATAGGTTCAGGGATAATCAATCCAAGAGAATGAAGGAAAAAAGGCAAGAAAAGAAGGTTCAAAAAGACCAATTTCAGTCCAGCCCGGTCGTGGAAGCAAGAGAGAGCACTTCGGCCCAAAAAGAGCAAGTGAATTCCTTGAGAAAACCCCAGAAAATAAAGCCTATCTATGAGGAGAATTCGGCCCAGCAAGGAAGGCCCATTTTTAGCCCAAATAACAGCCTAGAGTGTAGCCCACATGAGCTCAAAAGCAAGCTAAGTTGTAGCCCAAATAGCAGCCCAAAGGGAGCTAGGGGCGGCAACTTCTAGGAGTTTCTTGAAGAGAAGGAGGAAGCACTCTAGAAGGTTCATGAGGGGTGTAATACACCCCATTCTAGAGGCTTCAAGAAGGGGCAAGAGCCCCTTGAAAAACTATATAAGGAGGCCTCTAGGAGGGGAGAAAGTTGTTCAATTGCTTGAGAGGAAAGCTCTCCCACTCTTAGAGGTTCGGCCACCTTGAGAGAAGAGAAGAGAAGAAGGCTAGGCGCAAGGAAGAAGAAGAAGAAGCGCTGAAGGAAGTTCAAGACAAGCAAGCTAGAAGAAGAAGGTGAGTTCGAATTGAGAGTTTGTGATTCAAAGATCTTCTGTAATAAATCATTTGTAGTTTCATTCTCTTTTGATTTGAATTCAGTTTCTTAGTTATATGTTCTTTCTTCTTTCTCCTTGTTTCCATTCTTCCTTGATGTATTTCAGCTTGTAAAATTTCAGTTCAGCAATCTAATTCTTTTTTATTCATTCAAATGGTCATGCATTGTATTTGAAGTTTCTTGAATAAGGGTGTGATTGTAGATTAATTCGGCCAACTAACCTTCAAAACTCAGATCTGAATTCTCAGATCTGAGATTGCAAGATCTGAATTGCTTGAAAGAGAATTCAGATCTGCAATTTTCAGATTGGGTGAATTAATCTACAGCTTGGAATTCCTAGAGTGCTTGAGAGAGACTCTAGGAATTCAGATCTACTATTCAAGAACTGAATTGAGTGCAAGGTTAGAGATAACTTGCACAATTCAGTTGGTGATCAATTCAGATTTGAATTGATGCCTTAGAAGTGTTTGAAGAAATGCATGCATGAGGATTAGATTCTTGCTAGAGATAGAAGAACCGTCACTCATGCATAGGATGAACATGCACTTGAGAGAGGCTGTTCATGACCTTGGGGTTTCACCAAACCAAGGCTCAATCATGATTCATTCGAATGATCCAAATTGATAGATTGCTGAATTCTGAGATTGACATTTACTGCTTACTCTTCTAACCTGAATTGAAGGCAATTGGACCAATGATTTAGATAGATTTTAATTTAGGATTTCTTAGCTTTCATTAGAGTTTTGATTTATTTGTTGATCAGATAAGAAATGTTCAATTTAGTATTGGTAATTGTTTCCTAAATCCTCGTGGGAACGATACTTCACTCACTACTTTATTACTTGAACGGCTAGTGCACTTGCTAGTGTCACAATGAGCCACACATCAAGTTTTTGGCGCCGTTGCCGGGGATTTAGAGAAGCAATATTAGGAAACATTGAGCATTCTTAATCTGATCTCATTCAGCATTGCATTCATAGTTGGGTTAATTTGCTAACTTTTTCATTTCAGCTTGGACTGCAACTGCTGTACTACTGTAGTTATGTTTCTTCTTTCTTAAGTAGATTACTCTCTTTTTCTGGTTTCAGTTTCATTTTAATAAAGGCATATTTGATTTCTATTCAATCTTGATGTTGTTCCCTTCAAAAATAAAAAAAAAAAGAAAAAAAAATTTTTTAAACATGAGTGTTGCAGATCTGAGTTGCATTCGGCACTCAGATCAGCAGATTTCAGATCTGCAGCACTCAACCGAAAAGAGTTGCTTGTGTTTCAGATTTTATTATTCTTTTCTTTCATTACAAAAAGAAAAAAAAAAACAAATAAAAAAAAAAAGGGGGAGATATTTTGAACAACCAGAGGAGCAATTGAGAATTCGGATCAGAACTCAGATCTGAGTTCAGATCTGAATTCTGCTATTGCAGATCTGCAACAGTTCAGATCTGAGTTCCTCTAAACTCAGACCTGAACTGATGAAATTTTGAGGGGAATTGGGTGTCATCACCACCCCAATTCACCCTAGGGCACTTCTGCTATTCCCCAAAAACAATTTGGTAGCAATAACTGAAGGTAAGGCAATTGAGAATTCAGATCCAAACTCAGACTTGAGTTCAGATCTGAATTCTGCTGTTACAGATCTGCTCAGTTCAGATCTGAATTCCTCTGAACTCAGATCTGAACCGATGCAAGTTTGAGGTGAATTGGGTGCCATCACTACCCCAATCCACCCTATGATACATCCAACCTGCCTCAAGGGTGAATGGATAGCAAGGAATGAGAGAAATTCAAATCTGAAATGCAGTTGATATAATGTGAGGACTGAACTGATACAGAGCATTCTATGAATTCTGGGTGGACTGAATTCTTGGCTTTACCCACTTGTACCCAATCTAAATTTGGTGAGGATGTGTGTTTGGATTGAATAATTGTGATGCCTCACATATTCAATAAAAGCAGCAGTGCATTCCACTAGCATTCAGAGCTGTAGCAGGGCTGCTACAGTACAGCAATTAGCATGAAACTCCACTGCTGATCTAGTTAGCTCTCTTTCCCATTGTTGACCTACTTCATATTTGATTGTTGATTTAGTGTAGCTGGTAGATGTAGTTCTTCAGCATTGCATTCATAGTTGGTTTAATTTGCTTAATTTTTCATTTTTGCTTTGAATGCAACTGCTGTATTACTGTAGTTATGCTTCTTATCTCTTTAGTAGATTACTTTATTTTCCTTGTTTCAGTTTAATTTTAATAAAAGGAGACCTGTTTTGCTTTCTATCTTGAAGTTATTACCCTCTAAAAAAAAAAAAAAATCACAAAATCATGAGTGTTGCAGATCTGAGTTGCATTCGGCACTCAGATCTACTATAGCAGAACTGCAGCACTCAACCGAAAAAAAAAAAAAAATTTAAAATGAGTTCAGATCTGAATTGCATTCATCAATCAGACCTGCACTCATCCAAAAAGATTTTGGTTGCATTGTTGTATTTTGTTTTAGATTTATAAAAAAAAAAAAAGAAAAAAAAAAAGATAAAGAAAATAAAAAGAAAACAATGAAAAAATAGCATGTGGGTTTTCAAATCTGAAACTCAGATTTGAAGTTCAGATCTGAGTTCAGCCGGTTGCAGGACTGCATTCTGCTTGGTTCAGATTTGAGTTCATCTGAACTCAGACCTGAACCCACTCTATTTTGATGTGAATTTGGGTAGTGACAGCACCCAATTCATAATTTGATGCATCAGACTTGCCTCATTGATGAAAATTTAAGCCATGAATGGTAAAATCAGTTCTGAAGTGCATGAGAATTTGAGGCAGTATAAGTACATGATCTGAAATTTTTGTGAACTTGATGTTTTGTTATCTTTTAAATCACTTGCACCCGATCTGAATTGGCTGTGGATTGATGTTTGGATTGGATTAGGACTGATGTTTGTGAGGCCTGAAAAGTCCAAAAAGAGCTTCATATTTTTGATGTAATGGTATTCAGATCTAAATCAAGGCTGCTTTCATTATAAAATTGCAGATCTGATTTCAGGTCTGAGGCATACAAGACATTTAAGTTGGGACTTGAAAGAGAAGTCTTAAGCTCTTGGGATCAAACTTATTTCAGACCTAACTGCAACAGATTTTAGACCTACTTATTGATATTAGGTTTGGAGTTTTTGTAAGTGACTGTTCTCAAAAGTCAAGTTCTAACCAAAAAAAAAAAAAAAAAAAAAAAAAAAAATCAAATAACTTTGGTAGTGTGCTGATTTCAAGAACTCTTAGACTTCTAGGCTAGTTTCAATCTTGTAAATCACTTGTTTATCACTTGCATATCAGATTCCAAGAGATATTTATATTGGCTTTTGATCTTGTTTTTTTTTAAATTTATTTATTTATTTATTTTGTTAGATAGAATTCAAACTTCTTGGCCTTGTAAGTTTCTATTGTGTATTACAGACTGGTTAAATTATTTACATTGTTTGGAATTGTGTATAGTAGTCTTTTTATTATTTGGTTTAAATTATTTTTAGTTAGAACAAAACTACTGATCTCCTCTTCTAGTTTGCAAGTGATTTCTAGCAGAAGAAGTTTTCCACCGACAACATATTGCAGAATTTAAGAATGATCTTCAGGGAAGTCCTCTAAATACCTCCTATTACTTGATGATGCTCTTGCTAGTTTTATTGTTACTGCCTAACACTACGAACATTGAGGACAATGTTCATCTTAAGTGTGGGGGAGTGAGCCTGAGGCTAGGGTATGGGGGCTGAAACCATGCACCCCAACACACATATGCAGGCAATGACATGACCAAAAGAAAAAAAAAAAAGACTTGAACCCCTCAAGTTCATTACTATTTATTTGATGATTTTTTTTTAAGAAGGAATTCAATGAGTTGAGGGAGACTGATGCTTGTTAAGTTTTTATTCTTGTGAATGACCCAATTTGATATATGCATGAGAAAAGGGGAGTTGAATATGCCTTTCAGCATGACTAGCCCTAACTTCCTTCATGTGTATGGAAGCCCTTGATTTCATTGTTAATGGTCAAGAGAGCTAGTGCACATCTGAAGTGCTAATTCTTGAGGTTCAATAATTGCAAAGAAGGACAAAAGCCCAAATTGACTCCGCTATTTTGAGTTGAATAGTAAAACTAGCAGCTCAGAACATGAGTCCTACCTCAAGTAAGTGACCAGTGTGAGATGGAGCATAAGATGCACTCACACCAAAAAAAAAAAAAAAAAAAAAAAAAAAAAAAAAAAAAAAGAGATAGAAAAGTGTGTGAGATGGAGCATAAAATGCACTCACACCGAAAAAAAAAAAAAAAAAAAAAAAAAAAAAAAAAGAAAAGAAAAGGGTGAGATGGAGCATAAGATGCACTCACCCCTAGAATTAAGAAATTGTGGTGATAGCTGAGGTTCAAAGGGGCACTCTAAAGTTGAACTCTCATTGATATTCAGTTACAGATGTGAAACTTAGTGAAATTTGATTATTAACCTTGACAATTAAGGAGCTGATTTATATATGAATTAGGAGTGAAGGGTAGACTATGATGAAATTCATATTCTCCTTTCCTTGGATCTGATACATATCTTAATTGGTAATTTACAAGAATAAGAGTTGAGCACTTACAAAAGTTCCCCGACTATTCAATGCATTTCTATCTTAAAAAGTTCACCAGGTAAATGGTGAGAACAGAAGGGG
Organism: Nelumbo lutea; assembly: GCF_056320005.1. NCBI lineage: Eukaryota > Viridiplantae > Streptophyta > Magnoliopsida > Proteales > Nelumbonaceae > Nelumbo > Nelumbo lutea. The sequence continues at coordinate 37,828,959 of NC_142691.1, forward strand.
GGAATGTTAAGTTTATGGCTGATGTCTTTGCTTGAGGACACAAGATCAGATCTTGATTCCAATCTTTTGGAGAAAAGATTGGTAGGAGTTGTATTCACAAGTCATCCAGGTGATTCTTGGGAAAAATCAAGTTCTTAGGAATGACACTGTTGATTCTGCTCCACCTTGCACTGCGCCATTTTCAGTGGGAGCAGATTTTGGTTTCTACTTTGGGCGTGAACACATCCGTTGAGAGATATTATTTCTCTGTATCAGGTATTATCTCTCTCTCCTCCTTTTAGTTCAGATCTGGTTCAGTTTATGGTTTAAAAATGATCATTGAAAATATGATTTTCTAAATAGGGAATTCGATTCCCAGTTGAAGGGAAAGAAAAATTTTTGAAATTCGCCCCCCTTTATTTCGCAATTTTGGGCGTCCATTCGATGGATTTCCTATCCCTTCATCTGCAAGCGTGCAAAACTTACCTGGATCTAAGATTATCAAAGGCTTATACTAAAAGATTGTATCTTTGAGAACTTTTGACATATATAAAATTAATCAAATTGGGGATATAATAAACAGGTAAAGAAATTGATAACAGAATAGTCTACTACACCTGCTTCCCATGTATGTACAATGTTCAAACCAATTAAAATTAAAAGTATATATAACAAAAGCTAAAACATTGATTAAAAATCATACCATCAATACAAACGGTTTTACTGATCAAAAGCAATGCTAGAAATATGTTTTGGTAAAGGCATTAATGGAAATATGTTGCTGGCTTGAAAACTTGTAATCCAACCAAAACTACAAGCTAATTAAGGCTTACCAAGAAAAAGGGGGAAAAAGTCATCATAAAGAATGTAAATTTCTCCTTACATGGTCTCCTATGATTGTAGTAGTTGCTTTGCTCAACAATATTAAAAATACAGAGCTATAGAAGTTATATGAGCAATAAAACATGTGCTCCATACATACTTTAAAGCTATTTATCAATATAAGAAAATTGTAACTTTAAATATCACTTTTAGAGTTACAATATTTGCAACCACTTCTACTAATATCCTCAAGATGATAATGGCTAATTCAGAAAAAACCACCACCAACAGTTCACACTGAACGAATACAAAGGTCATGGCATTTACTTCTTGTATCTTGTTTGTATCTAAACAGATTTGATGCAGTAGCCCTGACTTAGGATTCAATGGTTGTGCCATGGTTGCCTAGAATTGGCAGCCGGTGTTGTCAAAGGGTTGCCCAAAACAGTGGGCTAGGCTATAATGGTTGTAGGGTTCATCTAAATAATCCTTTGTTGAAACAGTGAGTTAGGATCTGGCCATGGTTACCATGTGCATTGTCACTAGTTCTAAGGTGGTGGAGGAAAGAAAATGCTTCAAGTGCTGTTTAGTGGGCTGCTTTGTGGAAGAAGTGGGACATTGTAATAGGGCTGCAAGTCATACACCTGATTTGAAGAATTTAAAAAATTACTAACCCAAGCCCGTCCAAGTTGCACCCCCTAGATTGCCGGCAGGTGATAAGTTGGGAGGTCCAAAAAATGGGGAAACACCTCGGTGATGAGGGTCAAACATCTAGTAGGGGTTCTTTTCCTCTTCATCTTTCCCTTGAGCAGGGAAGCAAACACATCCAAGGTCTCCTCTCAATGGTGTAGGTGTGCTACTAAACTACTGGAGCTTGTGTGCTGGAGTGTCCAATAATGACACTGAAGAGGTGGAAGACAATAGGTTCCTGTGGCTACATTAATATGGTCTTTCCCTCTTCTTATGGAACCTAAAAATTATTAGAACGATGGTAGGGGTTCGACTTGGGCAAGCTCGACTTGGGCTTTTGCAAAACATGAATTCCAAGAAGGCTTTCAAACCCCCACCAACAATGCTTTTAAAATTGAACCGGACAATGAACCAATCGGAGGTCCAATTCCCAAGTCAAGGTTCGACCATTTGAACCGAATGGATGGCCCATTTTGACAAAAATTAAAAAATAAATAAATAAATAAATAACAGACAAATCATTGGACGGTTCAACCACTTGGGTCAGTGGTTTGCTGACCAAATCAACGTTTTTTGGGGAAATAATGGTTCTGGGGTAAAACAGAACCGGTCACTTGACTAGTTCCTAGTTTTTCCAGTTTGATTGTCCAGTTCGGTCCAATTTTGAAAACCATGCCCACCAATTGCCCTAGGTCATACCTAGCTCATAGAAGCCCAAGCCCAATACCAAAAATTAAAAATAAAAGACTATAAAACCTAAATGAAAAGTTAAAATACAAAACATAAGTTCCATGAAGGTTTTCAAGCCCAACCAATTTGCCTAGACTAGACCAAGCTCACATAAGCTGAAAGTGGTGATAGGATTAGCATGAATTAAGCTTGGGTTGGTAAACTTGGGCATTGACTTTAATTGTACTAGGCCTAGATTTAAGGTTTAGGTCATGGGGGCAGGCCTAAACTTGGTTCGATCCCCCCCCCCCAAGTTATAGGTCATATTTGTTTCTGCTTCATAATAACTCATAGAACATAAGAGTAGAATATCATACATAGACAAGAGATAATAGCAGAAAGTACTCACAGATTGTGCTTCTTGATGTGTCAATGGCCAATTGGGGCGATAAGTATGGTTTTGACGCTTTGCCCAAAGCCAAAAACGCTGGAACTACACTGGTATACCAAACTCTTTTGCAACCTCCTCCTGTTGACAGTTATATTAGGTTGGCAACCACCAAATCATCAAGGAAAGACCACAACTCTAACAGAATAAGCTTTTTTTTTTATATCTTCTTTAACAGAATTAGCTTCATATTAACACATTAAATGATAGTCAAAGATGATGATGACAAATAACGTTAACAAGAATGAAAATGATCAGACTAGTGATACTCATATGAACAGACAAGTAGTGAATAAAAGATATATGGCTCCTCAAATTAATGTTCACAGATCAACTCTTTGCAACAAAAATCTGTGATGCAAAAGCATAACTAACAATACATATAGAAGCATTGCTAAATGGGAGAAAGACAACTTGTTGGTAATGTCATGGTTGGTTTGCTCAATTCAACCTCATATTGCCAGTATCTATATGTTCCTATCCACTACCAAAGATACTTGGGATAGAGTTGTTGCTACTTACTCCCAAACTAAGAATACAACTAGAGTGCATCATATTCAAAGAAAAATTGTAGTATGTGTCAAGGGGAGAGATCAGTGCCCATGTGTTTTTTCCCTACAATCACTTTGGGAAGAAATAGAACACTTGAAGGTTTTGTAATGTAAAGGCCCTATAGACAATGAGCAGTACCAGAGGCATACTAAGGAGAATAGAGTATTTGACTTTCTGGTTGATTGAATCATGTGTTTAACTTTACAAGGCAACACATTCTTAGTGCAGATATTGTCGCTCTTTCAGCTACCTACTCCCTACTGCAGGGGAAGGAGAGTAGAAGAGCTACTAATGATGCAACCTCTGGTGACTGAGCACTCAACCTTTATGTCGTCTAAACTCAAGTAAAGCACAAACAAGCACACTGTCAACAAAAAGCCTAAAGATGTGGTGTGTGAGTAATGTAAGAAGCCTAGACATACCAAGGACAGATGTTGGAAATTAAATCCTTATTTGAAACCAATGTTGAAGACAAGGAGGAAAGGTAATGCTCATTTGGCCACTGTTGGCAGTGGCGTTCAGCCCATTTCTGCTTCATCTTCTTCCCTAGACCACTCTGATTTGATGGATAAACTTCGGAGTCTCTTGCTACACCTACAAAAGAGTGGGGGACATCTACATTCACTAGTACTGATTTTTTCTTTGAAAAAGGTAAGGTAAATTTATTAAAATCATAAAAAAAAAGGATATAAAGAGGACCCACACAAGAGCCAAAGCTAGGGATGGGGCCCAATATACATTACAACTCAAGAAGGCTTCTAGAGCTCAGAAGGGCTCCAAACACTGGTTTGGAGACCTTTTATAGATGCAATCCAAGACACCAACTTGCCAAAGGAAATGCAAACATGACTGTCTACATCTTTTGCCTTGTTCTGGAATAATTTGTTGCTTCTTTCCGCCCAGATGGTGTTGATCAAAGCTACAGGAAAAGTTCTCCGTACACTTTTAGCCAACTTGGATAGAACTTTGAGATTCCAACACCATAGCAGATCCAACATTGTACTTGGCATAGCCCAGGATAAACCCACAGAGGTTGAAAAGTGTCTCCATAAACAAACAGAAACAGAATAGTGTAAAAACAAATGGTTACTTTCCTCATCCTATTGACCACATAACACAACGTAACTCTTGAACCTGCATTCCTCTTCTCACCAGGCTCTTCGTGGTTAGGCATCTACCATCCAAGACAGCCGCCCAAACTAAAGCATTTACTTTTGGTGGGGGCTATCGACTTCCAAATAATAGCAGCAGGAAGTTCAGGTCCGTCTCCCTCTAACAAGTTTCTGCAAAGGACCTCACTGAAAATATTCCATCTGCACTCCAGTTGGCTCCAGTTGTCTTCTTCAAGCAAGTTTATGGCCTGATTGAATATCAACTCAAACAGCTCCCTCACTTGATTGATTTCCTAATCCTAAAAATTTCTTCTGAATACGGGACTCCAAATGCTTCCTGATTGTCTGCAAGAAGAAACAATTGGGGGAACATCTCTGCCAATGGCCTTTTAGTACACAACTTGTCCTTCCAAAAGCTTAACCGCTGCCCATTCCCAACTTCAGAGCCAGACCTCTACTCAGCAAGGCATAAATGTCCATGATCTTCTTCCAAAGAGAGAACCCTAAGGAAGTGACATTAGAACTGATTACCCAGTCCCCCTACCAGTGTCATATTTAGCTGCTACCGGTCCCCTCTATCAGACCTCTACTCAACAAGGGATAATGGAGTCCAGATCCATTTACCTAGGAGGGCTTCATTAAATAATTTCAGCTTTCTAATCCCCCAAACCTCCTTTTTCCTTTGGGAACGTACTTGGTCCCAACTGACCAAGTGAATTCTCTTTTCCTCATCCCAACATACCAGTCATTCTAGTGCTAAGACAGGTACTGCACTTGCTTGTTTCTCCTCTAACAACTCTTGAATTGTAGACCCTAGGGCTAAGTGTCCACATGACTGGTATGTCTTCTTCCTTCACCTCATATAGCTCCAAGGAAGAGTAAAATTATAATAGCTAATGGATCTCAAACTCCAATTTCCGGTCTAGGTGAAGCCACACTTACCAACAACCTCACCTTGGACTCTGTCATTAATGTACCTCAGTTACAGAAAAACCTATTATCTATTTGTTCCTTTACAAAATCCCATAATTGTTCTATGACCTTTCCTACTCATTGTATCTTCTAGGGACCTGAACACGGAGGATGATTGGAAGTGGACATGAGGCTGATGGAGTCTATCCTTTTTATCACACATCTTAACAATGATTGTTGTGCCAGATTGAGTCACATCCTAATGAAATTTTGGGTCTTTTAGAATTATGGCATTGTCGTCTTGTCCTATGTCCTTTTGTTCCATGAAACTTTTGTTTCCAAAATTGTTTAATTGTGTCAAACTTGAATTTCCAATGTGAAGTCTATAATTTGTCAAAGCAATATACAACCACATATTCCATGAGTAACAGAAGTAATGTTGCATTTTCTTTGATACTACATACTGATGTTTGGGGCCCATATACTATTCCCTGCATGGATGAATATAAGCATTTCTTGATTATCATTGATGAGTTTTTTTGGCATATGTGGTTGTATTTGATTAAGAGTTGGGATGATGTACAATTTTCAGAATTTTTTGAATATGGGGTTGCTAAAAATGGGGTTGCTCCATACCCCTCAACACAATGGAGTTGCTAAATAGAAGAACAGACATGTGGTTGAGGTGGCGCAAGGACTATTATTCCAAATGCATATTCCCACTCATTTATCGAGAGATGTTGAGATTGCAATGTATCTTATAAATGACTTCCATCAAGAACATCAAATCTTAAGTCTCCTCACTAACTCCTTTTCCCTGATGAATCAATGTTTAATTTTGATTGTATTCGTTGCTTTGTTCATGATATTAATTATTCTAGACATAAGTTTGATCTAAGTCCATCAAGTGTATCTTCCTTGGTTATTCTAATGTTCATAAGGGATAAAAGATGTTTCAGTCCACATTCTAGAATGAGAAACCTCATTTTGAAACGAGATATGTATCTAAGGATGTTACCTTCCTTGAGTCCTTGCCTTTCTTCCAATCATCGCATCCTTCTCTTCAAAGGGGAGAGTATTAGTGAATACCAGACTCCCTTTTGCTTCCTTGTTCCTACTCCAATTTCTACTTGTCCATCTACTTCTCCTACTTGACAGTAGTTTTTTATCAGGCACAGTAAGAAGGTGACCCTTCATGTTGAGTGTCCAACACAATCTAAACGCATCTACTATTGAACCTAATGTCTCAAAATCTGATCTTGTTTGTCCTATGCCATCCGGAAAGGAAAGCGAGAATACATAACCAATTACCCCATTATTATTTCATATGATGCTCTCTCACCCTCCTATTATGTCTATATTTCCATTATTTATTCTATTTCTACTTGTTTTGCTGTGGATGCAATGCATTTACCTTAGTGGAAGGAGGCTATGAACCAGGAGATGGAGGCTCTCATAAACAACCAAGCTTAGGAGATTGTTTACGTTCCCAAGGACAATATTCCTATTGGGTGCAGATGGGTATACACTATTAAACACAAGGTTGATAGTTCAATTGATAGATACAATGCTTGTTTGGTGGCGAAGGGGTATACCCAAACTTATGGCATAGACTAACAGGAGACATTTGCTCCTATGGTTAAGACATTCCATCTAGGTGATTACGTCTCTATCTGCCCACTACTCTTGGCCTCTATGTCAGATGTAAAGAATGTCTTCCTCAATGAGGACCTACAATAATAAGTTTATATACCTCACTAACAGTGAAGGGAAAGTTTGTCATCTAAGGAAGGCTCTATATGGACACAAATAGTCTCCTTGAGTCTGGTTTAATAGATTTAAAAGGGCTATTTTGAAATTTCACAATCTCAAGCTGATCGTACTCTATTCATAGGAAGAGTGAAAGCATGTATCTCTATGTTTATCCTGAACATTGATGATATTTCTTGATAGTGTAGCCGGCCAGAACTAAGAGGAAGAGGAGAGAAGAGAAGAGGAGAAGAAGAGAAGAGAAGAGAGGAAGGAAGAAAGAAGGGTTTTGCAATGTAATAGTGCTGGCGGCGCCAGCCTTTATTTTAATATATATAGGGCGGCAGAAATAACAAGGGAAAAGACCCTTGTGCCCCTGAGTACAATAACAGACATAACAGGAAAAAAACAAAATAAATAAACACTTTAATTAGCCAAATAGGCCCTAACATCAACAACTAAATTATTTTAACATTATTTCAACACTCCCCCTCAAGTTGGAGCATAGATGTCAATCATGCCCAACTTGTCACACAAATCTTTGTGTCGCACATGATAGAGCCCTTTGGTGAAGATATTTGCAAGTTGTTCTTCTGAGTTGACATATGGTGTACACACTTCTCCACTTTCAAGTTTCTCTCTAATAAAATGCTTATCCACTTCAATATGTTTCGCCCTATCATGTAGAACTGGATTAGCAGCAATATTGATGGCAGCCTTATTGTCGCAGTAGAGTGATATAGGATTGCTTACTATGAAACCCAGTTCACCTAACAGATTTCTTATCCACATGATTTCCGCAACCCCATGAGCCATCGCTCTATACTCTGCTTTGGCACTAGATCTAGCCACCACACTTTGTTTTTTGCTTCTCCATCACTCCATGTGACAAGGTTTCCTCCTACAAAGGCACAATACCCACTGGTAGACTTTCGATCATTGAATGCTCCTGCCTAATCTGCATCAATATATACCTCCACTTTTAAGTGACTGTGTTTCTAGAATAACAAACCAGCTCTAGGAAACTTCTTGAGATATCTCAAGATCCTCTCTGCAGCCTCAAAGTGAGTTGTCCTAGGGCTATGCATGAATTGACTAAGGACACCCACTATATAGGCAATATCTGGCTTGGTCATAGAAAAATATAAAAGTCTCCCCACGAGTCTGAAACATATTTACATCTTTCAAAAACTCTCATTGATTGTCTCCCAGATGATGATTAGGTTCAATAGGTGAATCTGATGGTTTTACCCCCAACTTGCCTGTCTCTTCTAGTAGATCTAGTACATACTTCCGTTGGGAAATAAAGATGCCCTTGTGAAAGCGGGCAACTTCAATTCCAAGAAAGTATCGTAAGGGGCCTAGATCCTTCACCTCAAATTTAGTGGCTAAGAATTTTTTCAGTCTTCGGATTTCAGCCTCCCAATCTCCAGTGATCACTATGTCATCCACATACACAATAAGGGTTGCAAACTTACCTTCACCTCTTTTCACAAATAGAGTATGATCTGACTAGCATTGTTTGAACCCCATCTGTTGAACTGCTAAATGAAACTTACTGAACCAAGCCCGAGGTGATTGTTTCAACCCATATAGAGAATTTTTTAACCTGCACACCTTTTGTTCATTGCCTTTGGCACAGAACCCTAGGGGTTGGGTCATGTACACTTCCTCTTCCAAATCACCATTCAAGAAAACATTTTCGATGTCCAATTTGTGAAGATCCCAATCAAGATTTGCTGCCAAGGAAAGAAGAATCCTGATAGAGTTCATCTTTGCTACTATAGCAAACGTCTCTGCATAGTCCACTCCATATACCTGTGTGAAGCCTCTTGCTACCAGTCTAGCCTTGTACTTTTCAACAGTTCCATCGGCATTGTGTTTCACTGTGAACACCCACTTGCACCCAACCGGTTCCTTCCCTTCAAGAAGGTCTACCAACTCCCAAGTGCCATTTTTGTGTAAAGCATCAATTTCTTCCTGCATTGCATCTGTCCATTCAGGTTTTGACAAAGCTTCTGCCACAGTCTTAGGAACATGGACAATATCCACAGAAGAGAGAAATGCACAGTATGAAAGCGAAACATGCTCATAGGACACAAAATTAGAGATAGGATGATTAGTGGTACAAGACCTAACACCCTTCTTCTTAGCAATAGGAATATTAAGATCATTGGTGACAGATGAATCAACATTTAAAGGAGCAAATATATCAATGGGAGCAAGTGTGCCTGGCTGATGAGACGGATCTGCCTCAGGTGAATCTGATGATGTTGGTTGCATAGTATCAGGCTCCACGGCTCTTGAACTCTGCTGGCTCTTATGGCGACGGTGGAAGACCCGAAATGGAAGAGGATCGGGTACAAGAGGTAGTTGAATTTGAGTCGTCGCCTGTTTCTCCTCATCTCTACTCTCCCCCTGAGGAGAAACCATGAAAAAATGTTGATTCTCAAAGAATGAGACATCAATGGAAACATAGTACTTGCGAGCAACGGGGTCATAGCAATGATACCCCTTTTGAGATAAAGGGTAACCAAGAAAGACACAAGGAATAGCCCGAGGATCAAGCTTACTACGAGTAGGGGACAAGTTATGGACAAAACAACGACACCCAAAAACATGCATCGGAATAGTGGATAGTGGGGCTGTAGGGAACAAGAGCTAATGTGGGGCCTTATACTCTAGTAGCCAAAAGGGCATGCGATTGATGATATATGTCGCACACAAGACTGCATCCATCCAGAACTGTTTTGGTACATTCATATGAATCAACAAGCCACGAGCAACTTCGAGAAGGTGACGGTTCTTCCATTCAGCCACACCATTTTGTTGGGGTGTCCTTGCACAAGAGCTTTGCTGAAGTGACCCACTCGAAGCAAAAAACTTCGTCAGATCACTATGGATCCTTCGCATCGTCCGACTGGAAGATATAGATTTCTATTTGGAACTGAGTGAACACCATGCATTGAAAATCTTTCACAATTTGTGGCACTTCATCTCGAGATCTCATAGGGTAAACCCAAGTGTATTTAGAATAATCATCAATCAAGGTAATTAAGTACTTATAGCCAGCCGCAGTAGGTAGACTAACAGGGCCCCAAACAACAGAATAAACAATATGAAATGGAAATTAAAATCTTTTATTTCGTAAAGGTAAAGAACTTCTACAATACACTCAACTGACAAGTTTGACACTGTAACTGACTCACTGACAAGGACTCAAACAACTTTGGAAACATAACTTTTAACGATTCAAAAGAAATATGACCTAAACGACTATGCCATAAATAGGCTCGACTTTCACTAGGCGAACTCGTGGACTCTGTCGCCACTAGACCAGCATTATTCTCCAACACGTAGAGACCATCCACCATGCTTCCTCTACCAATCGTCTTCCCTGAGGTCAAATCCTAAAACACACATGAAGACGGAAAAAAAAATGACTAAATAGTTCAAATAGTGAGTCAGACTACTAAAAGATAGCAAATTAATAGTTAATTTTGGAACGTGCAGTACATTAGGAAGAGTAAGGCCAAGTGGGAGAGGTATGGTGCCCCGGCTAGCTATGGTAGAAAAAGAACCATCAGCTAGTCTTACCTTATCTCTCCCAGAGAGAAAATTATATGTCTAAAACAAATTTGACTTACCGATCATGTGATTTGAGGCTCCGGAGTCAATAGTATGAGATGACACATGGAAAGTTGTGGCATTACCTGATGTAGACGCAAATGAGGTGGAGGGAGTAGAGGCCCAGAATCCATCTGGCGAAGAGTCCTACCATACATTTCCAAATGTTCATGGAAGGAGTTGATAATATCTTCCTTAGGGTCAGAACTAGGATGTCTCTCCAGAGTTACCAAAGGACTAGTCTCTATCGATGCCATATTAGCTGAGTTATACCTTCTTTGATTCTGTTGGCTTGGTTTCTTGCCCTGATCAGGTGCTAACTTCTTACCCAAATCCTGTGCCCACTTAGGTTTTCCATGGAGATCCCAACATGTATCTTTCGTGTGTCGTGTCTTCTAGCAGTGAGTACACCAAAGGTTGTTCTTATCATCTGACTTTTTCTGAGTGTCACCCTTTTTAAAACCACCTCCGACATTTGTATCGTTCCCTGGACAGCTAGGGCAACTGACTCCCTTTCTACACCATTCATCACACTTCTGCTTTCTTCTGACTGCACCAAAGCATACACCTCCAGAACTGATGGCAAGTCTTTACTACCCAAGATCCGCACCCTGATGAACTCATACAACGGATTCAGCCCTAGGAGAAAGAAAACACTCGTTGCTGAGATACAAGTGACTTATAGGCCTTTGCATCTTCATCACATTCTGATAGTGATCAAGTTCTTTCCATATTGATATCAAATCAGAATAGTACATCGAGAGACTCCTCTCCCCCTGCTTGCAAGTAGAGGATTCAACTTGCAGTTGATATATCTTGGCATAGTGTCTCTGCTCTGAATAGGTGAACTTCGCTTGTTCCCATATCTCACAAGCAGTTTCAGCCCGCATAAAAGTCTTCCTCACTTGTGGCAGCATTGAAACCAAGAGCGAAGACATCACCATACTGTACTCTTGGTTCCACCTATTGATGTATCATTCACTCTCCCATTGATGTATCCTATTTTCCCCCTAGCAGTGATGTTGAGTTTTATTCCCCTAGACCACTCAAAGTAATTCAGACCATCAAAGGGAATAACAGTCATGGGAAAGCTCATATCCATTCCCCCACTCACTCCATTGTGGCTCCCTGAAATATCTGAAGTAACAGAATTCTCAGTCGACATGGTCAAGCAGTTAATCAGCCCCAAACACCGGACTTAGGACCCCTCCTTACTCCACAAAACAATGCTCCACTCAGTTCACACCCACACACTTGGGTTTAACAACCAGGCTTAACACAAACAGTACCAAACTCCAAAGAAAACAAAGGTAATATTCGGCAGATTTCAGACCTGTATAGCTTCAACAGTCCCAACCTACCAGAATTCCAGAATGTCAAACAGCCACTAATCAGAAAGAGAGATCCTTCTTACTTATACTCAACTCAAACCATTGAGGAGACAGGTCATCCTTGACCTACAGTTGTCTTAACACATGAGCAGGATCACATAATCCAACAAAACAGGGGTTACACAAGTTCGACAGCATTCAGCCGCCCAGACTCATAGGGTTTTCACTTGGCACATGACCAAGGAGGGTAAAGAAGAGAAAATCAGAGAGCTCTTCCAGTTTTAGCTATTTTTCTAGTCCAGAATCAGATTTCTGTTGCACCCAGGTTCTACTAGTTTGTTCGATCTGTTCTCTGGGTTGATCGATCTGCTGCTCTCTTTAATCAGAATTCCTGCTCTGATACTATCTTGACAGTGTAGCCGGCCAAAACTAAGAGGAAGAGGAGAGAAGAGAAGAGGAGAAGAAGAGAAGAGAAGAGAGGAAGGAAGAAAGAAGGGTTTTGCAATGTAACAATGCTGGCGGCGCCAACCTTTATTTTAATATATACAGGGTGGCATAAATAACAAGGGGAAAAACCCTTGTGCCCCTGAGAAACATTAACAGACATAACAGGAAAAGAAACGAAATAAATAAACACTTTAATTAGCCAAACAGGCCCTAGCATCAGCAACTAAATTATTTTAACATTATTTTAACAATATTATTTCTATTGGGATTGGAGTTGAAATTAAGGATAAAAAAAAATGGATATTAGTGATCCTTGCTTCTGAATTTGAAATTAAGGATCTTGGTGAGATCTTAAATGTTTTCTTGGGAATGAAGTTGCAAGATCAAAGAAAGGAATTTTCAATTCTCAAAGAAACTATAATCTGGAATTACTCCATGAGTTGAGAAATTAAGGCGCAAGCCTACTAAAACCCCAATTGGTCCTAATTACAAGTTGAGTGCTACTATTGGAGATATTCTCCTTGATAGGGGTTTATCAAATATTAGTTGGTCAGCTCCTTTTCCTTTAATTGACTTGACCTGACATATCCCATGCAGTTGGTCTAATAAGCGAATATAAGCATCAGCCAAGGACCTCTCACATGCAAGTTGTCAACAAGATTATTATATGTTTGAAGAAATGTCCTAGTAAAGGGATGTTATATTCCAACCATAGATATTTGAAGGTTGAGGATTATACAAATGCAAATTGGCAAGATCTGTTGATGATAGGAGATCTACCTCCAGCTATTGTACTTTACTATGAGGCAATGTGGTTTCCTGGAGAAGCAAGAAGCAGTCAGTTGTTGCTCATAAGAGTTGCTTTGGTTAAAGACCTTATTGACAGATATGGGAATTCAAATAGATACTCCAATGAGACTTTACAATGAAAATCAAGCAGCTACGAACATTGCTCATAATCTTGTCAAAATGGCCATGCAAAGCATATTGAAGTAAATAGACATTTCATCAAAGAGAAGATAGCCAATTGAAAGATTTGCTACCCTTTGTGAGATCAAGAGACCAACTTGATGATTGTCTCGTGAAGGGAAACCACAAACAAAAGTTTGATAGTAATTTAAGCAAGCTAGGCATGATAGATATCTATGCTTAGCTTGAAGGGGAGTGTTGAATACAATGTATTCTAAGGGATTTTTGTCTTTAACTTCTTTTGTATTGGGTGCCCAAATAAAGGCACCATTGTTAGTTGATATCATATTAGAAATATCATATGTATGGGTATGCAGCCAACACACCACATTTAAACAAATCCTATTATTTACCTCCCATTCTTATAAATAAATTATAGTAACTAATTAAGGATCAGGGTCAAGATGTGGCCCCTACATGTAAACAACATGTGATATAAATGTCAGAGGACCATTAGGTTATGATTAACAAATAGAAATTTGTCATGTGGTCTCTCCAATTTAGCCTCTTCCCGATTTCTCCCTTTATTATTCGTAGTCAAAGAAATTCCAAACATTATAACAAGCAATATTGAGGAACGTGAACAGAATCATGATGGAGAAACTTGTTCACCTGGTCGAGAACAACTTACAATATCCAGTTTAAGCACCCCCCCCCGACAAGCACACACACGTCATTTTTATAAAGATGGAATAGGATTCTCATACAACATAATTCACTCAATTAAATAATTGAGTTTTATTGTTTAAGATAAGGACCATACAAGAGAGGGGTGATGATTTCTAGCCTGGCCAGAATGTGTGTATGCAGGTTAGTGCTGGTGTTTTAAAAGCACAAGGCACAAAAAAGGTGCAGGGGCCAATTTGCACCCAAGGCACATGCCTTTTTGAAGAAAGGTGCAAAAATACAAAAAATATTAAACATGATACTAATAAAAAATATAAACCTATATTTAAAAAAAATGTTTTAAAATACCCATTAAAAATACATAAACATAACATGTAAAGCATATTCAAATGAGAATTTAAAAATAAAATCAAACATCTAAAACATATTCAAGCATGTAAAACCCGCAATCTCTTTTTCTCCTCAATTGCATTACTTCAAGTAGCTAATGTGATATAAAACATATTGCATTCCTGATTCTACGAGCTGTCTTTGTGCCATGCCCCTCGAAGCAAGACAAACAAGTCCATGTTAGGGTCTTACATTCTTAGTTCTCACACAAAAAATAAGGATTTTACAATTTTAATTACTTTTTGAGGAGATATTTTAGTAGGACAATGGACGAATAAATGAACAACATTACCAAATAAGGGGTTATCGAAGCATGGCACAGGGATCCGGGGGGAGAGCCCTTAGCCCAGCCGTTAGGTTCAAAAAAGCAAAAAAAAAAAAAAAAAAAAAAACGTCCAATTTTCAAAGCACACATGCCTGGGCTAAGGCACAAGGCACATCAGGCGCACCAGGCATGCGCCTTTTGAAAGGGTTGCACCTAGGACCTAGGTGAGGTGCATACCCTAAAATGCACCTCGCATGTGCACCTGAGGCATGCCTTTTAAATCACTGGTATGTGCTATATATTACATTTTATATTATATTAAGTATAACACATAAATCTAAAGAATGATGGACAAGCAAAAAGGTCAATCAAAAGTCTCTTGCAATGGGTGGGATACCACTCAGCTAAACAAGGCGCACCAGGCATGCGCCTTTTGAAAGGGTTGCACCTAGGACCTAGGTGAGGTGCATACCCTAAAATGCACCTCGCATGTGTGCCTGAGGCATGCCTTTTAAATCACTGGTATGTGCTATATATTACATTTTATATTATATTAAGTATAACACATAAATCTAAAGAAGGATGGACAAGCCAAAAGGTCAATCAAAAGTCTCTTGCAATGGGTGGGATACCACTCAGCTAAACAATTGTAAGGCCAGAAATGCAGGACACTAAAAAAACATGTCCAAAAAATGATTGTGATAGTGTTAATGTTGAGATGGATGAGTGGATAAAACAAAAAGGACAAGGTCAGAGATGAAGTCGTTGAAAAGAACTAAAGTGTAGCTCCTATAGGTGATAAAAATGAAAAATAGTAGACTAAAATGGTTCATTCAAATGCACAGAAGACCATCTACAGCACCCATAAGAAGTGATCTGTTACAAGTTGAAGGGGCCCTTAGAGCTAGGGGCAGATCGAAAAGGACATGGGTTGTAGTAAGATATGATTTAAGCCCTCTAACTTAGCAATGGGTATGGCACTGAGCAGAATGGAAGGTGAGTATACTCGTGTATTATATTTAAAGTTTCTTTCCCTCTTCCCACATTACCCAAACAAAACAAAAATTGTAGGCCGGAACCCAGCCTAGGGTTCAGGTCAGGCAAAGGCACAGGTTCAGCCATGATCATCCCTAATTCAGGGTATCATGTAGATGGTATCGTACTTCCCTTGATTACATCTCCATGGAGAGGCAGAGAAAACCCTTGCTAACTTAAAGAAACAAACAAAACAAGGCCAGAGAACTTAATTTCAGTATTGCAGAATTCTTCTAGTAAGTATACTGATTTCATTTCCTTTTCAAATATCTCCCAGAGTTTTTCTTTGGGAAAGAAAAAAGGTATAACAGAAATATTTTAATTAATAAACTTCACTTGTAGATATCACAATAAGTCCCAATATTTATTGGGCTGTAAAACTTTTATGTTACCCTATATATAAAGCTTTAACTTACAGGAGACAGCAATCAGCCATGATGAATACAAGGGACATATACAGTTGGGTAACTCCTACATATATTTTTCATCTCTCGTAGGGAACTGCGATCCGCCAGATTTAAATAACCTAACCATAGACAGTTTATGTTAGACAGTTTTGTCTGCCCTTAGCTTCAATCAAAATGATGTACTTTATGAGTTTATTGTAAATGAACAAAAGTGCATATTTGATTCATGTTCCCTTGGTATGTTTCTGTGTAATACCCTTAAACTGGACACTTAATGAGACTCGTGTTAGTTTAGAATGTTCACAGCCAGTGGGTCGGTCTGGGGAGACCTATCCTGACAAGGCTGACACTGTGGTACCACCAAGTCGGTTGGGGTGACTTGTCTCAGCTACCAGGGTGAGAATCTAGGCACACACAGTGTGGGATTAATTGAATCTTTGAACTGTACCAGATTTCCAGTATTGCCCTGGACCTTGGAGATTGATGGGCAAAACTGGAAAGTTACACCCGACCCCTAGACTCGATTATGATACTACATTAGGTGTCAGATTGGGTTGTCTTTGATGTACCAATCAATGAGATCACAGAGGAGAGAATTTAGACACAACATCCAACAGACACTAGTCTAGTCTTCAGAGCTGAGATCATAGAGGAGAGAATTCTGCACCCTACAATTCTCTCTAGCCGCCTCCTTCCTGCAGTCGCCGCCTATAGTAGTTCGATCTCCATTGCTTAGGAGAAATCTAGATTGGATCTTGATTCCAATCTTTTGGAGAAAAGATTAGTAGGAGTTGTATTCACAAACCGTCCAGGTGATTCTTGGGAACAATCAAGTTCTTAGGAAGGACACTACTGATTCTGCTCCACCTTGCACTGTGCCATCTTCAGTGGGAGCAGATTTTGGTTTCTACCTTGGTCGTGAACACCTCCATTGAGAGATATTGTTTCTCTGTATCAGGTATTATCTCTCTCTCCTCCTTTTGATTCAAATCTGGTTCAGTTTATGGTTCAAGAATGATCATTGAAAATATGATTTTCTAAATAGGGAATATGATTCCCAATTGAAGGGAAAAGAAAAATTTTTGAAATTCGCCCCCTTTATTCCGCAATCTTGGGCGTCCATGTGATGGATTTCCTATCCCTTCAGTGGTATCAGAGCCATGGTTCAAATCTTGAACCATTCTGTTTCAGATCTGAACCTGCGAAAATAGGGAGAAAGCGTTCTACACAATTTGCGCAGATATGGGTTTTGGGAAATTTGTTCCCAAAACATATGGGCAAATAATCTGAAATTAATTTTCTTGATTTATGGGTTGTTCGTACAAGAGGAGATCGAAATCTTGGTTTGCGCAGGGAAAACTGCAAGATTTGCAGTTTATTGAATTTATTTATTACATTTGGTCTGTAAATAATTTTTTTTTTAGACTCAATGTATAGGCATTCGATCTGATTTATAATTAATAGAAATAGATATCTATTTATTTTTAATTTTGGATCGAAGATGGCGACACAGAGGAGATTTCGCAGATGGGAGATTCGATATCTACGATTTGCAGTTTGAGAAACTGCAATCTATGATCTAACCTCTATTTTGCAGGATGGAGTGTGCGAACAGCCCTGATTAACTGATTTTTGTTTTTCTTTTATCAGTTATTTAATTTCAGATTATTTTCTTGAATTAAGGATTTAATTAAAAATCAAACCCTAGACCCATTCGAACCAAGATTGGTTCAAACTATTTGGACCAAATCTAGGGTTTAATCAAGGCTGAAAGTCAGTCCTAATTTTTTCCACTAATGGGCCTGAGGATTGATATTTAATTAAATGGTTAATTCAGCCCAACCTGTAAAGGCCCAGTTTTAAATAGTTAAAACTGCATAAAGCCCACTTTAAAGGATAAAGCTATATGGGCCGAACTGGGTAAACCTAATTCAGCCCATATACCTAGATAATATTAATGGTTAATATTATGGATTTTAACGGGCTTCCAATGGGCCTTACAGATAATTAATTGATTGGATCAATTTATCCCTGCATGAGATGTATGGATGTGTGGTGTGTTGCGTACATGGGCCATAAGTATTTGGCCCATGCCCATTCGATAGTGGCTCTTGGGCACACCATGGCTGAATGCACATCATTGCCATGGTGTCCCTTTTGGTCATTGGATGACCTCCCTCAGTGGTGGGTCCCACACCTCATATGATGAGTGGATATGATCCTTCACAGAAAGGTAGTGGGGTTATGCAGCTGAAACAGTTGGCTCCATGCACCCTATTTGATTTCCCACATTTCTCGAGATAACCCGTAGTCTCCATCACTGAGAAAGGAGGGAAATCTCAGAGATGAATAAATGGAAATGGACCGTAGATTAAAAGCCATATCAATGAAATGAACATGAATCAAATTAGGTTGTGGACTGATGTTTGCTCTTTTATTAGAAAATGGCAAACGGATCTTTTGCAAAGCTTCTTGATGACAACAAGCTTAAGGGCCCAAACTACGTCGACTGGTACAAGAACCTTATGCTGGTCCTAGCTTCAGAAATGCTGGACAAAGTGGCAAAGAATCCTGCCCCGGAGCGTCCGAGAGATGGGGCTTTTGAGGCCCGAAGGAGAGACTATCAGGAATGGGAGGAGAAAAACTCCCTAGCTCGGTGTTACATCATCGCCTCCTTGGACAACCCAATACAGAGGCAGTTCGATCAGATCGAACTTGCCAAGGACATATTGGACAGCCTGAGGACAATGTATAAAGAGCAGAATCGTTATACTCAGCAAAAGGTCTTAAAGCAGTTCATGTCCACTCAAATGTCCAAGGGCCAACATGTTCACGACCATTGTCTTCGGATGATGGGTTACATCAACGAACTGGAGGCTCTTGGATCTGGGCTGGACCTCGCAACCCAGATAGACGCTATCCTTAATTCTTTGCCTCATTCCTTTAATCCGTTCATCATGAACTATAACATGAACAAGCTGAATGTCAACTTGCAAGAGCTCAGCAATATGTTGCAAAGAACTGAAGAACTGATTAAAAAGGATGAGCCTATAACTATGCTTGTTGAAGCTAGCAAAACGGGCAAAAAAAAGAGGAAGGCAAAGAAGCCTCAGAATAAAGCCACCAAGGGCAAAAGGCAGAAGAAAGACAAAGCATCGGATGTCTGTCACTTCTGCAAGAATACCGGCCACTGGAAACGGAATTGTCCTGCCTACCTGGAATCTAAGAAAGGTAATTTCGAAACTTGTGTTATAGAAACCAATTTATTGGTAGCTTTTGCGTCCTGGTGTATTGACTCCGAGGCTTCAACTCATGCGTGTAACTCACTGCAGGGGTTCAAGGTAAGCAAAATGCTGAGTGAAGGATAAGTCACTCTCTACTTAGGGACTACTGCAACTGTTGCAGCCGCGGCAATGGGAACCGTGGAGTTAAATTTTAGAGAATGATCAATTGTACTCAAAAATTGTCTTTATGTACAAAACTTAAGAAGAAATTTGATTTCTGTTTCAAAATTTTGTGCAGATGGTTATTCTGTTTTCTTTAGTAATACAATTACTATTAAAAGAAACAATAGATTCATCGCATACGGGGAACTGGAGAACGGTCTCAATGTTCTACATCATTCTCTAGAAACTAACACAACCGAAACTACGTCGGCTGAAATCCCCAAGAAGAGAGCCCGTGATACAGTTAATCCCACGTGTCTATGGCATTACCGACTTGGCCACGTCGGTGTTGACCGAATCACAAGGTCGGTAAAGGATAGTCCTTTGGATTTTCTAACTGTAGAAGATCTTCCCACCTGTGAGCCTTGCCTGCAAGGCAAGATGACGACACGGCCATTTAACGGTAAGCCTAAAAACAGGCACACTTGACCTAATACATACTGATGTATGTGGTCCCTGAGTGTTAGGACACGAAATCAACACATGTATTTCATCACCTTCACAGATGATTTCTCACGATATGGTTACGTGTACCTAATGAGACACAAGTCTGAATCCTTTGAAAAGTTCAAAGAGTTTAGACAAGAGGTCGAGAAACAGTTGGGGAGAGAAATTAAAACCCTTCGATCTGATCGAGGTGGCAAGAATCTCTCTGACGAGTTCAGGGACTACTTAAAGGACAATGGGATTGTGTCACAATTAGCTCCTCCTGCTACACCACAACTTAACGGTGTTTCAGAGAGGAGGAATAGGAGGACCTTATTGGATATGGTCCGGTCACTTCTCATACACTCAGAGTTATCCACATCCTTTTGGGGTTATGCATTAGAGACTGCGATTTATGTGCTGAATCGGGTTCCAACCAAATCGGTTTCGAACACTCCATATGAACTTTGGACCGGAAATAAACCAAGTGTCAGACACTTGAAGATTTGGGGTTGTCCAGCACACGTTAAAAGACCGAGTGCAGACAAGTTGGAATCCAAGACCAGCCATTGCCTATTTGTAATCCAAGACCACACGTTAAAAGAACGAGTGGATTTTCTATGACCCAAGTGTGCAGAAAGTGTTATACAATTGAAATGCCCAGTTCTTGGAGACCGACTATATCCTGGACACCCATTGTCAGGAAATTGTTCTTGATGATGAGAGCTCAGAAGCAGTGAGAGATGTCCCATTAGTTCCAGGTAGTGACCAACCTAGAAGATCCACTCGGGTATCCAGGCCACCAGTCCGTTATGGTTATGACCAGGATAGTTACCTGGTGGAAACCTTGACAAGTGAGGAGGATCCCGTGACTTACGCGAAAGCCATGTTGGACATAGATTCCCAGAAGTGGGTGGAGGCCATGAGAGCAGAGATGGACTCAATGGATACCAATGAAGTCTGGACTCTAGTAGATCCGCCATCCGGGGTAAAAGCAATCGGTTGCAAATAGATTTACAAGAGGAAAAGGGCCCCAATGGTAGAGTTGAGACCTTCAAAGCTCGTCTGGTGGCGAAAGGGTACACTCAGAAATAGGGCATCGATTATGAGGAAACATTTTCGCCTGTGGCCATGCTTAAATCCATTAGGATCCTACTAGCTATAGCAGCATACTATGATTATGAGATTTGGCAAATGGATGTCAAAATTGCATTCCTGAATGGAGATCTTACTGAAGATATCTATATGCAGCAGCTACAAGGCTTCAGAGCTGCGGGTCAGCAAAACATAGTATGTAAACTTAATAGATCCATTTATGGACTTAAGCAAGCTTCTAGAAGTTGGAACATCCGTTTTGACACTGTCGTCAAATCGTTTGACTTCGAACCCTGTGTTTACAAGAATGACAGTGGAGATAAGGTTACCTTCTTGGGTCTGTATGTAGATGACATTCTACTCATTGGGAATGATGTAGAAATGTTGACTACCGTGAAAGTATGGCTTTCACAGCAATTCTCCATGAAAAATCTTGGAGAGGCCTCATATATACTAGGTCTTTGACTCTATAGAGATAGATCGAAGCGGATAATAGGATTATCCCAATCTGTTTACATTGACAAAATAGTCAAAAGATACAGCATGGAAAACTCCAAGAAAGGAAATGTTCCTTTCAGGCACGGAGTCACTCTTTCCAAAAAGATGTCTCCCACGACTCCTGAGGAGATTGATGGCATGAAGGACGTTCCCTATGCCTCTGCCGTAGGGAGCATCATGTATGCCATGCTGTGCACTCGTCCTGACATTGCTCAGGCAGTGAGTGTAGTAAGCAGATTTCAGGCCAACCCAGGGCAGGAGCATTGGACTGCTGTGAAAAACATACTTAAGTACCTTCGAAGGACAAAAGAGTTTTGTCTAGTATTTGATGGTAGCTCACTACAGATCCAAGGGAATACAGATGCCGATTTCAAATCGGATCCAGATGACAGAAAGTCTACATCTGGATATGTTTTCACGATAGGACCGTGTGTTGTTTGCTGGAAAAGCAGCAAACAGGGGTCCACTGCAGACTCCACGACCGAGGCTGAGTACATTGTCGCACATGAGGCTGCCAAGGAAGTCGTGTGGATGAAGAAATTCGTTCACGAGTTTAGAGTAGTTCCATCCAGCACATCACCCATCCCATTGTTGTGTGACAACAATGGAGTTATTGCTCAGGCTAAGGAGCCACGATCCCACTCGATGTCGAAGCACATCGAGAGGAAGTACCATGTACTGAGGGAGATTGTTGGTAGAGGGGACGTTCTGATTCAGAAGGTAGCGTCAGCGGAAAATGTAGCAGACCCATTGACAAAGCCACTATCACAGAAAGTGTTTGAGAAACGCGTGAAAAGCATGGGACTCCGACTAGTACCTGATTGGACCTAAGTGCAAGTGGGAGCTGTTAAACAGTTTTGTATGCCCTTAGCTTCAATCAAAATGATGTACTTTATGAATTTATTGTAAATGAATAAAAGTGCATATTTGATTCATGTTCCCTTGGTATGTTTCTGTGTAATACCCTTAAACTGGACACTTAATGAGACTTGTGTTAGTTTACAATGTTCACAGCCAGTGGATCAGTCTAGGGAGACCTATCCTGACAAGGCTGACACTGTGGTGGCTTGTCTCAGCTACCGGGGTGAGAGCCTAGGCACATACAGTGTGGGATTAATTGAATCTTTAAACTGGACCAGATTTCCAGTATTGCCCTTGACCTTGGAGATTGATGGGCAAAACTGGAAATTTACACCCGACCCCTAGGCTCGATTATGATACTGCACTAGGTGTCGGATTGGGCTGTCTTTGATATACCAATCAGTGAGATCCTTAGCGGGGGTCAAAACCTGGGTATGTTGGGACAGTCTGAGAATTCATCTGAGTGGGTGATCATAGTGACAGGATCAGCCCCTTTGTCGAACAAAGGTAATGATTGGAGATGCACTCTCACTGATGGAAACCAAGACTGCCGGCAGTCGATTTCAATCGTTGAGATTTGTTTAGCAAAATATATTTTAAATGAGATATAAAAGTATATATATATTATGGTTTCGAAATGTTTGCAAAAGGTTTTAATTCCCGGGATCCATACTTGAGAGAGTGCAACACTGTTCCTTGCAGCCGAGGGAGAGGTCCTCTCTTGTCGGGCAGTGTATTATCATTAGGGACTGAGAGGTTGAGTGTAAGGCCATTGAGGATAATACCTGGTGGGCTAATCTTGCATCTGTCCACAGTCCCTGGGTGTTACAAGGTGACTTGGCCCAGGGACCACTTAGGGTAAGTGTTGGGCCCATAGAACCCATCTGATGGGTTTCAGGGGGTGCACTGTCCATAACAATGTATTTGGCCAGGCCTTGTAACAAAGGCTGGGCTGAACCCATGTGGCTGATGTGTAGATCAATGTGTGGGTCCCATGCCATACAATGAAACCCAACTAGGCAACAGTTTGAAAGGTTTAATGAATACATAACCTTAAATGGACCTTAAGCCCATTTCAAATTGGGCTAATTTGATTAGTCTTTAAGGGGCAAATTTTGAGATAAGATCAGCTGATAGGATTGGGCCCACACCCTATCCACTCAGAGAGTCCAAGATCTAAATAAGATTTAGATTTGGAAACTTCCTAATTAGATTAGAAACTGGCTGATCTAATCTGCAGATAAGATAAGGTTTATCCCTTATCTTAAAGGGACTTCTAATCCAGATATGATTTGGGTTAGCAACTCCTAATGGGATTAGGAGCTGATCCCTTTAAGTCTATAAAGCAGCCTTTAGACACAACATCCAACAGACACTAGTCTAGTCTTCAGAGCTGATATCACAAAGGAGAGAATTCTACACCCTACAAATTCTCTCAAGCCACCTCCTTCCTACAGCCGCCGCTTATAGCAGTTCGATCTCCATTGCTTGGGAGAAATCTAGATTGGATCTTGATTCCAATCTTTTGGAGAAAAGATTGGTAGGAGTTGTATTCACAAGCCGTCTAGGTGATTCTTAGGAAGAATCAAGTTCTTAGGAATGAAACTGTTGATTCTGCTCCACCTTGCACTGCGCCATTTTCAGTGAGAGCAGATTTTGGTTTCTAACTTGGGCGTGAACACCTCCATTGAGAGATATTGTTTCTCTGTATCAGATATTATCTCTCTCTCCTCCTTTTGGTTCAGATCTGGTTCAGTTTATTGTTCAAAAATGATCCTTGAAAATATGATTTTCTAAATAGGGAATTCGATTCTCAATTGAAGGGAAAAGAAAAATTTTTGAAATTCGCCCCCTTTATTCCGCAATCTTGGGCGTCCATGTGATGGATTTCCTATCCCTTCAATTTATTCGAGAGAAAAGGTGATGAGAAACCAGGAATTTTATGCTTAGGGGAAAATGGAAGATAACAACAGATGTATTAAAAGGAAGGCTTTTATTTTTCTTTTTTCCCTACCTGTGATGCTTCATATCAGTTAATGTCTCTTCTCCTCATAGAAATCTCACAAGATCTTGGGAGTTCCTCTTCTCTTCTTTCTCTCTCAATATTTCACTCACTCTTTGTTTCTCTTTCTGGGGACTCACTTCAACATTCATTTTCCTTGGTAGTATTAGGAAGCATAAGAGACCTTTTATAAATGGGAAGGGATTGTAATTTAACCATTCCACACACCTCTTACTAGAATAAACATCCCCCCCAACTAAATGAGGGATCACACTTAAGTGCTGATTTAAAGTTGTCCTTCCCATCTAAAGAAGAGAGGGACTTGTGTAGCTCTCTAGTCTGCCCTTTTATTTAATGGGATATACTCAAGTGTACAAGTTGGGACCCGTGCAATGCACGGACCATGCCACGCAAAACTGAAGTAGAAAGAGCTTTATAACAGTTCTAATTCAACCAACTCAATCCAACCCAAGTATTATATTTTTGAATAATGTTTAGTTGTTCCAACCACAATCCAAATTGAAACCCTAGTGAGAGTAGCTAATCTCGTATAGGGATCTCAGTGGGTCCACTTAAATGGTAAATTCAATTTGAATCACCCATAGATGGTCAAGTTAAAGTTTTGATTATTTGACCCAAATTGGATGTAGGTTTGGCTGACCTGACCCATCGAGCAATAATAACCTTACACATAAAGGGTATTTTTGTAATTTGGTTTGACATCAAACCCCTAACCTTAAAGTTTATGATTTCTATCAATGTTTGTTTTAACCCAAATCTAGTGTAAGATTAGATTACAAACTTCAAACCCCTAACCTTAAAGTTTATGATTTCTTTCAATATTTGTTTTAAAAATGTGTGAGGTTAGGTTAGGGTTTTGATTAATTAACCCATATCGAGTTCAGATTTGGCTAACCCCCACCCATCGGATCATAATACCCCTACAAATATAAAGGGTATTCTTGTAATTTGGTCTGACTTCTACCCCCTAACCTTGAAGCTTTATTTCACTATTTGCTTTTGAGCTTTTTTGTTATTCCACTTTTAAGAAGTGGTACCCTAGAACCCATAAACCAACTTCCAACTTAAATTATGACTCTTGAGTTTCCAAAATGTATCACAAAAAATAATTGAAAGACTATGAGACGGGTTGGGTGGGTATCAAGTTGTACCCTGTAGACCAGGGCAGGTTCAATCCAAAAACCAGCATAGTATTGAGTCAGGTTGAGTTAGGCTTCAGTGGAAGCAGGGGAGGGATGAGTTAGGGTTGAGACAAACCCATGCCAACCCACCCAACTCTATAGGGTTCAGCCTGATACCAAACCAACCCATATCATAGTCCTTTAATTGTATTTTACCATTATTTTCATTACTGATATTTTACTTAAATAATTCATTAAATATGGTAATTTACTATTAAATTACTTTTTCAAACAGTTCAATAACTAATTAAGTATCAAAATTTACAAATTATGGTAATTTTCAAAACTAATTATCATAATTATTAATTATATTTATACTATTAAGTATTAAATTACTTTTCCAAACAGTTCAGAACTAATTAAGTATCAAAATTTAAAAAAATTATGGTAATTTTCAATAATAATTATCATAATTATTAATTACATTTATACTTAATTAATAATTTAAGTTAGTTATCAGTAATAATTTAATTATAATTACTATTATTTTAATCGCTGTAAAATTATTTTACAGGAATAAAAATAACAATAGTTATAATTTAAGTAATTCATTAAATATGGTAATTTAAAACTAAAGTACTTTTTCGGAAAGTTTAGTAAATAATTAACTATAATTACTTATATTAAAAGTATTTTTTAACATTAATTAATTAACCATAATTAATTAAGTAATAAATTATCAATTCTAATTAATTAATTGACTGTATTTAATTTTGAAATTGTATATTTTATAATTATGATAAGATTTTTAATTAATTATTAATTTTTTACCTTACTTTTATTATTTGTCTTATTGAATTATATATTTTTCCCTTATTATTATTTTAGAGTTGTTTTACTCATCTTATTTCAATATTTAAATTTTAACTCAAACTTTCCTAAACTTTCTTCCAAAAAAGTTTTAACATAAACGTTAATATTTTAATACATTGATGAGAAATTAAGTGCATGTATTTTGCAAGGTGGATAGAGATAGAGATGGAAATAAATAGAAATTAGGTAGGGAGATGGTTTAGGAAAATTTTTAGGAGAGGAGATGATTTAGGTGATTGGAAACGTGAGAGTGAGAGAGATTTTAGGAAAACAGGGGTGCTGTAGTGGCAAGTTGAGAGTGTAAGGAATGGTATTTTAAGGAGCAAGGAGAAGCCTCAATTGGGTAAGGAGATAAGGGAGAGGCCTTCTTTGTTTTAATACATACTAATAGATCTTAATAATATCGTCCCAATCCTTGTAAAGGAATCTAATTATTAAAAATTAATCATAAAGACAAATCTCATGTTTTGATTCTCAATGCTAAACAGTAGTTTCAACACAGGCATAGAGGCACTTACAGTTGCTTAACTGTAGTTCATTGGAAGTTTCACCCATACCACAGGCTGTTAGAAGTAAATTTTTGATTAACCAGCAATTTTTCCCAAAGGTAACAACAGCCAAATAAAAATATTCAGTGAACAAGCTCTAGCTATACCTACCACTGATCAGAAAGAGTGGGCCTGATAAAAGCATAATAATGTCCACCATGCACCCCACCACTGTGAACCAAAACACTGCAAACAAACAAAAGTAAGAACCTGAACATAACAAAATAAAAAATTGACATAAACACAAATATATACAAATATATATTCCTCTCTTAGTCAAAGGTATCATACTTCACCAGCCCATCCCAACTTAAATTATATAAATTACTCCTCTGAGAACTAGTATTGTAGGGGAAACATAATGAAGGTACCTGTGGAGCATGTAAAGGTTGCAAACTCTTCGATCGGCTTCAGGTGACAGGTATTTTCCATTCTCTCTATCGAGGTCTAGTTCCAGAGGGAACTCATAACGGTCATTTATCTAAACCAAACAAAGCAATTCCGGGAATTAAACCTATTCTCAACAGAATCATATACTATACAAAAAGTATAATTGTGAAA
Organism: Nelumbo lutea; assembly: GCF_056320005.1. Taxonomy (NCBI): domain Eukaryota; kingdom Viridiplantae; phylum Streptophyta; class Magnoliopsida; order Proteales; family Nelumbonaceae; genus Nelumbo; species Nelumbo lutea. The sequence goes on from NC_142691.1 coordinate 37,856,442, forward strand.
GTGCTTTTGCTTAAGGGAAAAATCATCTTACACCCCAAACTACAAAGAAAGGAATGATATAATCAGAGAAAATGAAAGAAAAATAAAACCTGTCACTAAATACAAGTAGAAATCAAATACAAAACAGAGATAACAAGTAGAAATTGATTAAAAAGACATTTCAAGAGATTGTGTAATTTATCTCACCAGGAAAGATGATGAAAACAGTTGTAGCATTCAAAGCAGAAATACAGAAAACAGAGAGAAAACAAACATCTTTTGGGTAAAAAGATTGCAGAAAATCAAGTTTTGGGCTTTCCTGTTATTTCTATCACAGAGCAGCCACCATTCTATGGACTCCCATAAGCATCCATGACACTGTAAGGTCAAAGTTAAGGTAACTTTCTAAGTCAAGTAAAAGAGGAACTTAGATTCTATTCAAGTTTCTAGCAATGTGACTCCTTTAGGCAGCCAACTCTCCAGAATTTTGACTATATTATATTCTATTAGGAAACAATCTTTCTTCATCAAAAACAAAAAGAATTTATTAAATGCAACAACAGAAAGATCAAAGGCGGAAGCCATAGTTCTAGGTGTAGACCTCAAAGAGGCAACCTTCTCCTACAAGAAGTTGAATTCTGGCCGCCTTGTAGATGGATCACCTTGACAGTGAAAAAGCACCTAGGTGTTACCAAGATGCTTTTTTTTTTTTTTTGATAATTATGTTAGCAAATGCATTGGCTACACTAATTTCAAGGAACTAAGATTAAATCACATCGCCTTTTTATCTTTCAATAAAGTTCTCTTTCAGTTTTCATCACAAGAACTGAGATTAAATCTAAAAAAGAACATCTGATGCACATGTACACGTTTTTGTATATAAAGCATAGACATGCATGTGCATGCCCATAAGTCAAAACTTCTAGAAAATAGTGAAGAATATTATGGGATAGCAACTACGAAAAGAATTGTTAAAAAATATAATCAGAGATAGCAAAATCTCCTTCAACCAACACTCAGGTGCAGGGCAAGTTAATACTTATTTCAAACCAAAAATAAATCTCTACAAAATCAAGACACAATATGTCTTTATTAATCAATTTCATCCATATAAACATCCACCTCTTGACAGTCATCAATCTAGAAAATAGATAAGGGAATACCTCCTTCTTGTAAGCAAAACCTTAATACTCTTGGTCATCTCGGACACAAGGAACCAGTATATATCAAATAAGCGTGAAAATAAAAGAGAAAGGAGAAATTACTTTGAAGTTAGTAGATGTAAAAACAAAACAGGGAAAATCTAGACCAGAAAAAGGAAGAAAGAAACACAAAAGGACAAGCCAATATGGACAAATGCAATGGAAAGGCAAATAGGTCAAGAGTGGGTGGAAGGAATTGTATAAATCATACAGCAGAAATGAAAAATAAGAAATAGGTAACACCTATGGTACACCTAATTTAGGTAAGCAAATTGGCTACTTAAAAAAAGATTAGAGGGTTAGGCAATGAGAGGAAAAATAAAGGAAAGAAAAGGCTTCTTAAGAGGTAACACCTCTTAAGCCTCCTTAAGAGGAAAAATAAAGGAAAGTAAAGGAAAGAAATAGGTAACACCTCTTAAACCTCCTTAAGAGGAGGGGGTGAGGAGGAAGAAGAGGAAGGGGGGATCTCATTTTCTTTATTTTTAATGAAAATGCATAGCACTAGTTGAAGGGGGAGGGGGGTTCTTGTCGAAATTGGGGTGCATTGAAAACGGGGGCGGGGCGGGGCCTAGGGGGCGAAGCCCCCCAGCCAAAGGGGTCGAGAGCGCACCGCACCTCTTTCTTTCCTCTTATCTTTTCTTCCCTTCCCTTCCCTTTTTCTATTTTTTTCTTCTCTTTCTTTCTTTTTCTTTCCCTTCCCGTCCCTTTCGCCCCCCAACCAAAGGGGCCGAGGGCAAACCACTTTCTTTCCTCTTCTCTTCCCTTCCCTTTCCTTTTCTCCTTTCTTTTTCTTTCCCTTCCCTTTCCTTTTCTCCTTTCTTTTTCTTTCCCTTCCCTTCCCTTTCTTTTCTTTTCCTTTCCCTTTTTTTTTTCTTTTTTCCTTTTTTTTCTCTTTTTATATGAGGTGTGCATGAGGCATATGGCTCAGAGGTGTCAGCACCTCTGGCATACACCTCAAGGCGTTTTGGGAGCGCCTCGCCTAGAGGCACGCCCCATGCCTTTTAAAACACTGGTTTAAATTATAAGCATAATAACTAAATACAGAAATTACCTACTGAAACATCAAACCTAAGGTTAACTCATCAGAACATAACAATAAGCCAAATAAGGCACATTTAGGTTCAGCTGAGCTTCATCCGTGGACCTAGGCAACCCTTTTTTTTATCAGCAATACAAATTGATTCATTAATTTTATAATAAAGAAATACAACAAGAAGTTGTGGGCAGAGACAACAAGCCCAAGAAGAACTCTCCCAATATTTACAAAACAGCCCAAAACACAGATTGTCTCTGAATTCCTTGTTTAGCTAAACCATCAGCCATACTGTTTGCAGATCTCCTAATCCACTTATTTGGATCATCATGTCTTTAGATATCTATTTGACGTGCCTGAACTCATTCCTTAGCTGCCATATTACTCCTTCCCCTTTTTCAGCCAACCCACAACTATTTTCCAATCACCTTCAATAATCAGCCTATCAATCCCCATTTCTTTAGCTTTCTCTACTCCATACACTGTTGCCATCAGTTTTGGTCTTACCACATCTCCATGTTGAATAGGACCTGAATACATGGCTAGAATGTTTCCATCTTCTTCCCTGATTACCCCACCAATACCTAATGGTCCAGGTTCTTCCATCCAACAAATGGAGGTTGTTGAGCAAGAGCAAGAGAAGAGAGGTGAGTCGAGTGGACTGAAAGCCCTCCAGAATACAGAGGGCGAGTGAAAGCATTATTATTTATACTGGCCCAGTCGTACAATATAAACAGGAGAGAAATTACAACAGTACCCTTGTGGTACTAAACCTGAGTACACAAACAACTGTCAACACTCCCCCTCAAGTTGGAGCATAGATATCAATCATGCCCAACTTGTCACAAAGACCATGATGTCTGGAAAGGTTTAAACCCTTTGTAAAGATGTCTGCAAGCTGGTTCTCAGAAGTGACATAGGGGGTACACACTTCGCCTGTGATAACTTTCTCTCTGATAAAATGATTGTCAACTTCGATGTGCTTTGTTCTATCGCGTAGAACCGGATTGGCAGCAATGCTTATAGCTGCTTTCTTATCACAAAATAGAGTTATAGGTTTGGCCACTGGGAAACCCAACTCCCCCAACAAATTCTTTATCCACATGCCTTCAACAACCCCGTGGGCCATAGCATGATATTCAGCTTCAGCACTGGATCTAGCCACCACATTTTGCTTTTTACTCCTCCATGTAACAAGGTTCCCTCCTATAAAGGTGCAGTAGCCACTGGTAGACTTTCTGTCACTTTGGGATCCAGCCCAATCTGCATCTGTATAAACTTCAACTTTCAAATGTCTGTGCTTTTGAAATAACAAACCAGTACCCGAATACTTCTTTAGATATCGGAGGATTCTCTCTGCTGCTTCAAGATGGGAAGACTTAGGAGCATGCATGAACTGACTGAGGACACTAACAGCATATGCAATGCCTGGGTGAGTCATAGAAAGGTATAGCAATCTCCCTACAAGTCTCTGAAACTGTTTCACATTCTTGAGAGGTTCACCACGGCTGTCACCTAATTTATGGTTGGGGTCAATGGGAGAGTCAACTGGCTTCACCCCCATCTTCCCAGTGTCCTAAAGTAAATCTAGGACATATTTCCTTTGAGAAATGAAGATACCCTTCTTTGATTGGGCGGCTTCAATTCCAAGGAAGTATCTGGCAGGTCTTAGATACTTCACTTCAAACTGAGTGGCAAGAAAAAGTTTCAATCTCTGAATTTCATCCTCCCAGTCACCAGTAACAATTATGTCATCCACATATACAATTAGAGCAGTAATTTTACCTTCTCCTCTTTTCACAAACAGTGTATGATCTGATTGACATTGCCTGTATCCTTTCTGTTGAACTACCACATGGAATCTGTTGAACCAAGTTCTTGGTGATTGTTTCAGCCCGTATAAGGACTTCTTCAACTTGCACACTTTTTGTTCATTGCCTTGAGCTAGAAAACCAGGAGGTTGAATCATGTACACTTCCTCTTCAAGGTCACCATTCAAGAATGCATTCTTGATGTCAAGCTGATGTAAAACCCAATCCAGATTAGCCGCAAGAGAGAAAAGGACTCTAATGGAGTTCATCTTGGCAACGGGGGCAAAAGTTTCTGCATAATCAACTCCATACACTTGAGTAAATCCCTTTGCCACTAAGCGAGCTTTATACCTTTCCACTATTCCATCAGCCTTATGCTTGACTATGAACACCCATTTACATCCACCTGGAACCTTTCCCTTAGGAAGATCAACAAGTTCCCATGTGTCATTTTTGTGAAGGGCATTAATTTCTTCCTTCATGGCATTTGTCCATTCAGGAACTGAAAGAGCTTCTGCCACATTCTTAGGGATAGGAACACTATCAATAGAGGTAAGGAAAGCACGAAATGAGGATGAAATGTTTTCATAGGAGACAAAATTGAAAATGGGATATTTAGTGGTGCACAATCTAATACCCTTCCTGTGAGCAATAGGACGATCAAGATCATTAGCAGTAGAGGAATCATTTTCAATAGATTCAAGGACATCATTGGGACCCAAAATACCTGAGTGAGTATGATCCTCCCCCGAGGAGTCTGGTGGCACTTGAGGTACAGCTTCCGGATTCTCTACAGCTCTTGAATTTGGTTGGCCTTTGCGACGACGAGAAAAAACACGAAAAGGCGGAAGGTCAGGAAGAGAAGGAAGCTTAACCAGTTTCTCCTCATGCCTACACTCCCCCTGAGGAGAAACAGGAAAGAAAGGTTTATCTTCAAAGAAAGAAACATCCATGGAGACAAAGAATTTCCGAGAAACAGGATCAAAACAACGGTATCTCTTTTGAGTGAAGGAGTAACCAAGAAATATGCAAGAGATAGCACGAGAATCCAATTTCCTACGAGTGGGAGACAAATTTTGTACAAAACACCAACAACCAAAGACATGCGGAGGAATAGAAAGAAGAGGAGCCTTAGGAAAGAGAAGTTGATGTGGGGCTTTGTACTCTAACCGACGAGAGGGCATACGGTTTATAAGGTAGGTGGAACAAAAAACGGCTTCAAGCCAAAAACGTTTGGGAACATTCATATGAAATAGTAAACCCCGAGCCACTTCAAGGAGATATCGGTTCTTCCGTTCGGCCACACCATTTTGTTGTGGCATGCGGGCACAAGAGCTACGGTGAAGGGAACCACACGAAGCAAAAAACTCCGTGAGGTCACTATGAAAAAATTTTTTTGCATTGTCTGATTGAAAATTTTGGATATGAGTTTGAAATTGAGTGAAGGCCATCCGTTAGAAATCTTGAATGATTTTTTGTACTTCTTCCCTGGTTCGCATTTGGTAAACCCAAGTATATCTAGAATAATCATCAATGAGGGTAATGAAATACTTGTAGCCGCTCTCAGATGATAAGGTAACAGGGCCCCATACATCAGAATGAACAATGTGAAAAGGAGATTCAGTTTTACCATTTCTTTGAAGAAAATGAGTTCTACAATGTTTACTTAAATGACACGTTTGACAAGAAAAATCAGAAACAGACATTGACTTAAACAGTTCTGGGAATACAACTTTCAATGACTCAAAATACAAATGACCAAAGTGACAATGCCATAAATAGACTTTTTTCTTATAAGACTGATTCATAGACTGACTCATAGACTCTGTGACTAGGTCAACAGCCATAGAAAAGGATAGGTCACCCCCACCCATTCCATTCAGCATTGAGGAAATTCCAGATGTGGCTGAATCTTCACTGCCCATGATATCAGAATAAAAACGAAACAGCAACCAAAAGAGTACAGCCATACAAGGCTATTGCAGAAATAGGTCCTTCTGACTTCTGATTTCACTGAGAGCAAAATACAGAACACTGTTGTTGCAGTACAAGAACAGGTCCTTCTGACCTACAGTTTCACTGAGAACAAACAAAAAACTGAACACTGCTGTTGCAGTACTGAAACAGGTCCTTCTGACCTACGGTTTCACTGAAACAAGTCTGAACACTGCAGTTGCAATACATCACTCTATCTGAATGACCTAACCAGTAGGCCTGATAGCCAACCAGTCGAGGAGATCAACAGGGTAGCCGAACAGTCAATCAATAAGATTAATATTGAGCAGACAATCAATCGGCTGAACAGACAATCAACAGTCCACAATACCAAGAAAAAAGAGTTCAATACAGTTACTTTGTTAAGGAATACAGTCACTCAACAGTAGGGCAGCCGAACAATTCATCAAACAATAGGTAGCCGAACAGACAAGAATGATAGTACCTCTTTTAGTTTCAAATGATAGTCTCGCTGTAAACCAGAACTCCTTCTACGAACCTCAAACAATAGTCTCTCTACAGTCGAGCAGACAAGAGGTGCAACTTCTGGGCTGGAAAATGAAAAGACTCTGTAATTTCTGGGTCGAACTGATTACACCAGATTAGAAGTTCGATTGGAGACAACTCTTGGAAATGAAAAGTCACTATAACTTCTGGGTCGAACTGGATGCAACAATAGTTTGCTTGACACCACCCTTCAAGCCTGGACGACTTGCTCTGATACCATGTTGAGCAAGAGCAAGAGAAGAAAGGAGAGGAGAAGAGAGAAGAGAGGTGAGTCGAGTGGATTGAAAGCCCTCCAAAATACAGGGGGCGAGTGAAAGCATTATTATTTATACTGGCCCAGTCGTACAATATAAACAGGAGAGAAATTACAACAGTACCCTTATGGTACTAAACCTGAGTACACAAACAACTGTCAACAGAGGTGACCAGGCCTCATGTACTTTTTGTCTTCGAGAAGAAGAGTAAACTATTAGTCCCCACGAGCTGAAGAAATCTTCAACCTTAAAGTCAGCAAAGAGAATTAAAGTTTTCATCCAATGTGCCACCATCTAGTGCATCTCCCCATTATCCTGCCTCTTCTTTTAGAGCAACTAAAAATATGAGAGCTAAACAATCTTTCCAAACTATTAGGGGAAAGCCATCTGCAAACCAAAAAGAGATGAAAACCACTCCCAAATAAAGACAGCAAAAGGATAGGATATTAATAAATGAAAAGCAGACCATACAACTTACATAAGAAGCACCAACTTGGGGACCAACAGTAATTTGGTTCATATGTGTTAATGGAGCCATGATACACTTCCCAACAGAAAGCATTGACTCCTAGAGGAATAGGCTGAGACCAAATCTCCTTAACAGGGAAAGGAGAAAGAGAGGTGCCTACAAGAGAGTTCAGAAAAGACTTACAAGAAAATGCCCGTGTTTGATTAAGGGCCCACACTCTAGAATCTGAATCACCATCCCCCAAGACCACTGAATTCAACAAGCTAAGCAAAGCAGAAACTCTAGATATTTAAGATTATCTAAGGTTTCTAGTAAAAACCAGATTCCAATTCAAGCCTGATTAGGATGAGGATGAGCTGATAAAATCACACACAAGTTTTCCTTTAAATCTAGAGAGATCAAAGAGAGAATGAAAGACAGAAACCCTCGACCCAGATATCCTCCCAAAACCTAATTCTCTGACCCAAAGACAAGTCATACCTTATGTGAGTGAGGAACACAGGAAGAATGTTGTGGATAGCCTTCCAAGGAGCAGCCAAAGTAGCCCGCATCCCACCCATTGTTAAACCTAATTCTCTGACCCAAAGACAAGTCATACCTTATGTGAGTGAGGAACACAAGAAGAATGTTGTGGATAGCCTTCCAAGGAGCAGCCAAAGTAGCTCTATGCAAGCAACCTGCATCCCACCCATTAATTGGCAGCCCATGGACTTCTCATTTTCTTTAGGGAAACTCCTGAGCCATTTACTCAACAAAGCCATATATTTCAACTTAACATTTCCAATGCCCAGTCCCCCTTCCTCCTTCAACTACACTACCTTGTCCCATCTAACCAAGTGATCTTTCTTCCCTTCCCCATGTTCCCAAATGAAATCTCTCAAAATCTTTTCAGTCCTTACCACTGCTTGGGGCATCCTAAAAACAGACCTGTAGTACACAAGAGATTTGCTAGGGTGGAGTTGATCAATGTAATTCCCCCTCCCAACGAAATATAATTCCCTTTGCAGCTTGCTAGCCTTCTCTCAAACCTTTCCACTACTAGGCATAGTTTTCAAGGCATCTAGGCAATTCTAGGCAACACTTGGGGCGCCTAGTTGCTTAGGCGATAAAAATTTTATAATATAAAAAACCGACTTTTGGCTAGTTTCCTAGTAGTAAATACCATTCAACATGTATGTTAATTAAAAAAATAGCAATTGTCTTTATTAAGAACATTTAGATTTCAAAAATTACAGTGGCATTATTAAAAATTCAATTTACAATATAAAATAAATATTTTAGACTAAGAAATATGGAAATTTCACACTTTCTCGTATTTAAAAATTATATTTAAAATATAAAATAATATTAATATTTATATATATATATGGTCAAGTCGTTCGGTTTTGGTCAGTTTACAAATGGCCAAAGCAAAATTGATCCAACCTCGTCGGGTTGGGAGATTATTGGACTAAAATCGACCGAAAATACTAGAAAACTGACCAGCTCGGGTCGAGTTGATTGGGTTGGTCGGTTTCATTAGTTCGATGAACAACCCTAGCTAAAATTAATTATTATTATTTTTTGTATTGTAAAAAATTCATTAAAAGTACTATATAAAATATAAATAATTATTAACTATTTAAAAAGTTAAAAATATAAAATAGTTCTACACTCTTATGTGCTTCTATTGTTTAGCTTTCGCTTAACAAATCCCATGCATCACATGGGTCCTGGCCAGTAGAATAATAAACGAACAAACTATGTGTAAGGCACGAAGGGAAACAAATGAAAGGATAGGAAATCGAATTCTCTATTAAGAAAATATGGGCGAATTTCAAAAATTTTTCTTTCCCTTCAACTGGGAATCGAATTCCCTATTTAGAAAATCATATTTTCAAGGATCATTCTTGAACTATAAACTGAACCAGATCTGAACCAAAAGGGAGAAAGAGAGATAATACCTGATACAGAAAAACAATATCTCTCAATGGAGGTGCTCACGCCTAAGGTAGGATCCAAAATCTGCTCCCACTGAATATGGCGAAGTGCAGGGTGGAGCAGAATCAGTAGTGTTCTTCCCAAGAACTTGATCCTTCCCAAGAATCACCTGGACAGCTTGTGAATACAACTCCTACCAATCTTTTCTCCAAAAGATTGGAATCAAGATCCAATCTTGATTTCTCCCAAGGAATGGAGATCAAACTGTTATAGGCGGCGGCTACAGGAAGGAGGCGGCTAGAGAGTATTTGCAGGGTGCAAAATTCTCTCTTCTGTGATCTCAACTCTTAAGACAAGACTGTTGCTGGTGATTGTGTTGGATGTCTAAAGGTTGTCGCCCCCTCTTCCTTTTATAGATTTAAAGGGATCAGCTCCTAATCCCATTAGGAGATGCTAACCCAAATCACATCTGCTTTACAAGTCCCTTTAAGATAAGGGATAATCCTTATCTTATTTGCAGATTAGATCAGCCAGCTCTAACCCGAATACACTGTTATGGACAGTGCACCCCCTAAAACCCATCAGATGGGCTCTATGGGCCCAACACTTACTCTAAGTGGTCCTTGGGCCAAGTCACCTTGTAACAAACAGCGACTGTGGGCAGATACAAGATTAGCCCATCAGGTATTATCCTCAACGGTCTTACACTCAACCTCTCAGCCCATAATTATAATACACTACCCGACAAGAGAGGACCTCTCCCACGGCTACAAGGAACAGTGTTGCACTCTCTCAAATATAGATCCCGGGAATTAAAACCTTTTGCAAAACATTTCGAAACCATAATATATATACTTTTATATCTCATATAAAATATATTTTGCAAAACAAATCTCAACGATTGAACTCGGCTGCCGGCAGTCTTGGTTTCCATCAATGAGAGTGCATCCCCGATCATTACCTTTGTCCGACAAAGGGGCTGATCCTGTCACTATGATCACCCACTCAGATGAATTCTCAGACTGTCCCAACATACCGGGGTTTTGACCCCCGCTAAGGATTTCACTGATTGGTACATCAAAAACAGCCCAATCCGACACCTAGGCAGTATCAGAATCTAGTCTAGGGGTTAGGTTTAATTTTCCTGTTTTGCCCATCAATCTCCAAGGTCCAGGGCAATACGGGAAATCTGGCCCAGTTCAAAGATTCAATTAATCCCACACTGTGTGTGCTTAGGCTCTCACCCTGGTAGCTGAGACAAGCCACCCCAACCGACTTGGTGGCACTACAATGTCAGCCTTGTCAGGATAAGTCTCCCCAGACCGACCCACTGGCTGTGAACATTCTAAACTAACACGAGTCTCATTAAGTGTCCAGTTTAAGGGTATTACACAGAAACATACCAAGGGAACATGAATCAAATATGCACTTTTATTCATTTACAATAAATTCATAAAATACATCATTTTGATTGAAGCTAAGGGCATACAAAACTGTCTAACAACTCCCACTTGCACTTAGGTCCAATCAGGTACTAACCAGAGTCCCATGCTTTCCACATGTTTCTCAAACACTTTCTGTGATAGTGGCTTTGTCAATGGGTCTGCTACATTTTCCGCTGATGTTACCTCTTAATATCATCCTCCCGTAGGTCCAGTGTTGTCATACAACAGTGGAATGGGTGATGTGCTGAATTCCAAATTCATGAATGAACACTTTCATTCATGAGGCAGCCTCACTTACGGCAATGCGTTCGACTTGGGTTGTGGACTATTAATTTGCTACTCAGGACCCCTGTTTGCTGACATTCAGAAAACAACACACGATCCTATCATGATAACATATCCAGATGTAGACTTTCTATCATCTGGATTCGACTGAAAATCGACATCTGTATTCCCTTGGATCTGTAGTGAGCTACCATCGAATACTAAACAAAACTCTTGTCCTTCGAAAGTACTTAAGTATGTTTTTCACAGCAGTCCAATGCTCCTGCCCTGGGTTGGCCTGAAATCTGCTTACTACACTCACTGCCTGAGCAATGTCAGGACGAGTGCACAACATGGCATACATTATGCTCCCTACAGCAGAGGCATAGGTAACGTCTTTCATGCCATCAATCTCCTCAGAAGTCTTGGGACACATCTTATTGGAGAGAGTGACTCCGTGCCTGAAAGGAACATTTCCTTTCTTGGAGTTTTCCATGTTGTATCTTTTGACTATTTTGTCAATGTAGGCAGATTGGGATAATCCTATTATCCGCTTCGATCTATCTCTATAGAGTCGAAGACCCAGTATATTGGAGGCTTCTCCATGGTCTTTCATGGGGAATTGCTGTGAAAGCCATACTTTCACCGTAGTCAACATTCCTACATCATTCCCAATGAGTAGAATGTCGTCTACATACAGAACCAAGAAGGTAACCTTATCTCCACTGTACTTCCTGTAAACACAGGGTTCATTCGGATTCTGCTCGAAATCAAACGATTTGACAACAGAGTCAAAACGGATGTTCCAACTTCTAGAAGCTTGCTTAAGTCCATAAATGGATCTATTAAGTTTACATACCATGTTTTCCTGACCCGTAGCTATGAAGCCTTGCGGCTGCTGCATATAGATATCTTCAGTAAGATCTCCATTCAGGAATGCAGTTTTGACATTCATTTGCCAAATCTCATAATCATGGTATGTTGTTACAGCTAACAGGATCCTAATGGATTTAAGCATGGACACAGGCGAAAATGTTTCCTGATAATCGATGCCCTCTTTCTGAATGTACCCTTTCGCCACCAAACGAGTTTTGAAGGTCTCAACTCTACCATCGGGGCCCTTTTCCTCTTGTAAATCCATTTGCAACCAATTGCTTTTACCCCGGAGGGCGGATCTACTAGATTCCAGACTCCATTGGTATCCATTGAGTCCATCTCTGCTCTCATGGCCTCCACCCACTTCTGGGAATCTATGTCCAACATAGTTTCCCCGTAACTCACGGGACCCTCCTCACTAGTCAAGGTTTCCCCCAAGTAACTATCCTGGTTATAACCATAACGGACTGGTGGCCTGGATACCCGAGTGGATCTTCTAGGTTGGTCACTACCTAGAACTTGTGGGACATCTCCCACTGCTCCTGAGCTCTCCTGATCAAGAACAATTTCTTGACGATGGGTGTCCAGGATGTAATCGGTCTCCAAGAACTGGGTTTCTTTCCGGTCCAAAGTTCATATGGAGTGTTCGGAACCGATTTGGTTGCAACCCGATTCAGCACGTAAATCGCAGTCTCTAATGCGTAACCCCAAAAGGATGTGGATAACTCTGAGTGTATGAGAAGTGACCGAACCATATCCAATAAGGTCCTATTCCTCCTCTCTGAAACAATGTTAAGTTGTGGTGTAGCAGGAGAAGCTAATTGTGATACTATCCCATTGTCCTTTAAGTAGTCCCTGAATTCGTCAGAGAGATACTCGCCACCTCGATCAGATTGAAGGGCTTTAATTTCTCTCCCCAACTGTTTCTCGACCTTTTGTCTAAACTCTTTGAACTTTTTAAAAGATTCAGACTTGTGTCTCATTAGGTACACGTAACCATAACGTGAGAAATCATCTGTGAAGGTGATGAAATACACGTGTTGATTCCGTGTCCTAACACTCAAGGGACCACATACATCAGTATGTATTAGGTCAAATGTGTCTGTACATCTTTCAGGCTTACCGTTAAATGGTCGTTTCGCCATCTTGCCTTGTAGGCAAGGCTCACAGGTGGGAAGATCTTCTACAGTTAGAAAATCCAAAGGACTATCCTTTACCAACCTTGTGATTTGGTCAACACCGATGTGGCCAAGTCGGTAATGCCACAGACACGTGGAATTAACTGTATCACGGGCTCTCTTCTTGGGGATTTCAACCGACGTAGTTTCAGTTATGTTAGTTTCTAGAGAAGGATGTCGAACATAGAGACCATTCTCCAGTTCCCCGTATGCGATGAATCTGTTATTTCTTTTAATAGTAATCGTATTATTAAAGAAGACAGAATAACCATCTGCATACAGTTTTGAAAGAGAAATCAAATTTCTTCTTAAATTTTGTACATAAAGACAATCTTTGAGTATAATTTTTCCTTCTCTAAAAATTAACTCCACGGTTCCTATTGTCGTGGCTGCAACAGTTGCAGTAGTCCCCAAGTAGAGAGAGACTTCTCCTTCACTCAGCCTTCTGCTTACCTTGAACCCCTATAGTGAGTTACACGCATGAGTTGAAGCCACGGAGTCAATACAGCAGGACGCAGAAGCTACCAATAAATAGGTTTCTATAACACAAGTTTCGAAATTACCTTTCTTGGATTCCAGGTAGGCAGGACAATTCCTCTTCCAGTAGCCGGTCTTTTTGCAGAAGTGACAGGCATCCGATGCTTTGTCTTTCTTCTGCCTTTTGCTATTAGTGGCTTTCTTCTGAGGCTTCTTTGCCTTCCTCTTTCTTTTGCCCGTTTTGCTAGCTTCAACAAGCATAGCTACAGGCTCTTCCTTTTTAATCAGTTCTTCAGCTCTTTGCAACATATTGCTGAGCTCTTGCAAACTGACATTCAGCTTGTTCATGTTATAGTTCATGATGAACGGATTAAAAGAAGGAGGCAAAGAATTAAGGATAGCATCTATCTGGGTTGTGAGGTCCAGCCCGAATCCAAGAGCCTCCAGTTTGTTGATGTAACCCATCATCCGAAGACAATGGTCGTGAACTTGTTGGCCCTTGGACATTTGAGTGGTCATGAACTGTTTCAAGACCTTTTGCCAAGTTCGATCTGATCGAACTGCCTCTATATTGGGTTGTCCAAGGAGGCGATGATGTAACACCGGGCTAGGGAATTTTTCTCCTCCCATTCCTGATAGTCTCTCCTTCGGTCCTCAGAAGCCCTGTCTCCCGGGCGCTCCGGGGCAGGATTCTTTGCCACTTTGTCCAGCTTTTCTGAAGCTAGGACCAGCATAAGGTTCTTGTACCAGTCGGCGTAGTTCGGGCCCTTAAGCTTGTTGTCATCAAGAAGCTTTGCAAAAGATCCGTTTGCCATATGTGTTGTCTCTGGAAACGTGGGAAATCACATAGGGTGCATGGAACCAACTGTTTCAGTAGCATAACCCCACCACCTTTCTGTGAAGGATCATATCCACTCATCATATGAGTTTTCCCTTTGGCCTCTGTCAGACAAGGTTCAGAGCCGTTTTCAGGTAAACCTTTCTGTCCAGTGAGTGCTTACCCATCATATTCGTAAACGCCAAGGTACTGTGAGAGAGTTCCCATTTTCTGGTGAAGCCCCTCCCACATCGGTCTATACTGCCCATATCATCTTATGAAACACTCAGACAAGCCCAACAGTAAATGGATAGCCCATTTTCTGGTGCATTTCCTCATTATTGAATGACCCATCCTCACGCTAATGATGGAAGGCCTTTAGAGAGTTCACCATTGGAAGCCCGTTAAAATCCATAATATTAACCATTAATATTATCTAGGTATATGGGCTGAATTAGGTTTACCCAGTTCGGCCCATATAGCTTTATCCTTTAAAGTGGGATTTATGCAGTTTTAACTATTTAAAACTGGGCCTTTACAAGTTGGGTTGAATTAACCATTTAATTAAATATCAATCCTCAGGCCCATTAGTGGGAAAAATTAGGGCTGACTTTCAGCCTTGATTAAACCCTAGATTTGGTCCAAACAGTTTGAACCAATCTTGGTTCGAATGGGTCTAGGGTTTGATTTTTAATTAAATCCTTAATTCAAGAAAATAATCTGAAATTAAATAACTGATAAAAGAAAAACAAAAATCAGTTAATCAGGGCTGTTCGCACACTCCATCCTGCAAAACAGAGGTTAGATCACAGATTGCAGTTTCTCAAACTGCAAATTGTAGATATCGAATCTCCCATCTGCGAAATCTCCTTCTTTGTGATGCCATCTTTGATCCAAAATTAAAAATAAATAGAAATCCCATTTCTATTAATTATAAATCAGATCGAATGCCTACACATTGAGTCTAAAAAAAATTATTTACAGACCAAATGTAATAAATAAATTCAATAAACTGCAAATCTTGCAGTTTTCCCTGCGCAAACCAAGATTTCGATCTCCTCTTGTACGAACAACCCATAAATCAAGAAAATTAATTTCAGATTATTTGCCCATCTGTTTTGGGAACAAATTTCCCAAAACCCATATCTACGCAAATTGGGTAGAACGCCTTCTCCCTATTTGCGCAGGTTCAGATCTGAAACAGAATGGTTCAAGATTTGAACCATGGCTCTCATACCACTGAATGGATAAGAAATTCATCACATGGACGCCCAAGATTGCAGAATAAAGGGGGCGAATTTTAAAAATTTTTCTTTCCCTTCAACTGGGAATCGAATTCCCTATTTAGAAAATCATATTTTCAATGATCATTCTTGAACCATAAACTGAACCAGATCTGAACCAAAAGGAAGAGAGAGAGATAATACCTGATACAGAGAAACAATATCTCTCAATGGAGGTGTTCACACCCAAGTTAGGATCCAAAATCTGCTCCCACTGAATATGGCGAAGTGCAGGGTGGAGCAGAATCAGTAGTGTTCTTCCCAAGAACTTGATCCTTCCCAAAAATCACCTGGACGGCTTGTGAATACAACTCCTACCAATCTTTTCTCCAAAAGATTGGAATCAAGATCCAATCTTGATTTCTCCCAAGGAATGGAGATCGAACTGTTATAGGCGGCGACTGCAGGAAGGAGGCGGCTAGAGAGTATTTGCAGGATGCAGAATTCTCTCTTCTGTGATCTCAACTCTTAAGACAAGACTGTTGCTGGTGATTGTGTTGGATGTCTAAAGGTTGCCGCCCCCTCTTCCTTTTATAGACTTAAAAGAATCAGCTCCTAATCCCATTGGGAGTTGCTAACCCAAATCACATCTGCTTTACAAGTCCCTTTAAAATAAGGGATAATCCTTATCTTATCTGCAGATTAGATCAGCCAGTTCTTAATCTAATTAGGAATTTTCCAAATCTAAATCTCATTTAGATCTTGGACTCTCTGAGTTGATAGGGTGTGGGCCCAATCCTATCAGCTGATCTTATCTCAGAATTCGCCCCTTAAAGACTAATCAAATTAGCCCAGTTCGAAATGGGCTTAAGGCCCACTTAGGGTTATGTATTCATTAAGCCTTCCAAACTGCTGTCTAGTTGGGTTTCCTTGTATGGCGTGGGACCCAAACATTGATCTACACATCAGCCACATGGGTTCAGCACAGCCTTTGTTACAAGGCCTGGCCGAATACACTGTTATGGACAGTGCACCCCTTGAAACCCATCAAATGGGCTCTATAGGCCCAACACTTACCCTAAGTGGTCCTTGGGCCAAGCCACCTTGTAACACCCAGGGACTGTGGGCAGATGCAAGATTAGCCCATCAGGTATTATCCTCAACGGTCTTACACTTAACCTCTCAGCCCATAATGATTATACACTGCCCGACAAGAGAGGACATCTCCCTCGGCTGCAAGGAACAGTGTTGCATTCTCTCAAATATGGATCCCAGGAATTAAAACCTTTTGCAAATCATTTCGAAACCATAATATATATACTTTTATATCTCATATAAAATATATTTTGCAAAATAAATCTCAACGATTGAAATCGGCTACCGGCAGTCTTGGTTTCCATCAGTGAGAGTGCATTCCCGATCATTATCTTTGTCCGACAAAGGGGCTGATCCTGTCATTATGATCACCCACTCAGATGAATTCTCAGACTGTCCCAACATACCCGGGTTTTGACCCCCGTTAAGGATTTCACTGATTGGTACATCAAAGACAGCCCAATCCGACACCTAGGCAGTATCATAATCGAGTCTAAGGGTCGGGTTTAATTTTCCAGTTTTGCCCATCAATCTCTAAGGTCCAGGGCAATACTAGAAATCTGGTCCAGTTCAAAGATTCAATTAATCTCACACTGTGTGTGCCTAGGCTCTCACACTTGGTGGCACCACAGTGTCAGCCTTGTCAGGATAAGTCTCCCCAGACCGACCCACTGGCTGTGAATATTGTAAACTAACACGAGTCTCATTAAGTGTTCAGTTTAAGGGTATTACACAGAAACATACCAAGGGAACATGAATCAAATATGCACTTTTATTCATTTACAATAAATTCATAAAGTACATCATTTTGATTGAAGCTAAGAGTATACAAAACTGTCTAGCAACTCCCACTTGCACTTAGGTCCAATCAGGTACTAGCCGAAGTCCCATGCTTTCCATGTGTTTCTCAAACACTTTCTGTAATAGTGGCTTTGTCAATGAGTCTGCTACATTTTCTGCTGACGCTACCTCTTAATATCATCCTCCCGTAGGTCCAGTGTTGTCATACAATAATGGAATTTGATGTGCTGAATTCCAAATTCAGGAATGAACACTTTCATTCATGAGGCAGCCTCACTTACGGCAATGCGTTCGGCTTGGGTTGTGGACTATTAATTTGCTACTCAAGTCCCCTGTTTGCTGACATTCAAGAAACAGCATACGATCCTATCGTGATAACATATCTAGATGTAGACTTTCTATCATCTGGATTCGACTGAAAATCGACATCTGTATACCCTTGGATCTATAGTAAATTACCATCGAATAGTAGACAAAACTCTTTTGTCCTTCGAAAGTACTTAAGTATGTTTTTCACAGTAGTCCAATGCTCCTGCCCTGGGTTGGCCTGAAATTTGCTTACTACACTCACTGCCTGAGCAATGTGCTATCATCCCTTACCTATTTCAATGAAGCCTCTACCACTGATACTAGAGGATATTCCTAAGTACTTCATCCCTTTGCATCTTCTTATTATTAAAAACTCTTTGATTTTCTCTCTTGCCAAATGAATACTTTCGGTATAGAAGACAATATATCACTTTGCCATTTTTGGAGATCCCAAGAATTTACCAGCTATTTAAATCTTCCAAAGACTGGTTTTGGACAGCAATGATTTCAGAATTTTTAAAGTTAATTAGAGCAAATGACTTATTAGCATAAACTAAACTTTGATGCATTTGATGTTGTTTCTACAAAGAGCTTGTCCTAATGTTGAGATTTAAATAAGTTGCAATTGAATATGCTCACCAATTGCACACTTTCTTTTGTTATATTTGTGCAAGGAGAAGGAGAGGGCCTTTGAATTACTGACCAGAAAAGGAGGCCTATTCTAGAGGTCAAAGTATGGAAACTGGAAAGTGATTACTACTAAGTGATTTCAATTAACTCAATGAAACATTCAGCCTGGTTTCTGGTTTCTGGTTTCTTGTTTTTGGGATTCAAGCACCAAGTGGGACGGAATAAAATTGAGTTATAAAGCATCTTTTAGTTCTAATTGCCAGATATAACTAAATGGGATTCCAAGTTTCAATGAATCAACAACCACTTATTTCATATATCTCATATCCACATTGAGATAGTACACTACCATATTAAGTTTTCGAGATGCTGAGAAAGTCAAAGGTAGGTTATTCCACATAATAGTTGTCACGGCAATGCCTAGGTGACAAGGCGCCCTTGGAGGCTCACCTCGCCTAATCGCCAAGCCATTTTCTATAGTGTGTTAGACAAAACTTTTATATTCTTAATTTTTTGAGGTTATAATTTTAAAATAGACATTTTTAAACTAAAATATTCATTTTGTGTGTTTATATACTAATTTCTTTTTATTATTTTCTTACTTGTTAGGGTTTTAATCAACACACATTGCTAAATGTTGTATTGAACCCTGAAAGACTTCAAAACCTGAACCTATAAGTAAGGAAGAACTTAAAATATTGTCTAATCAACACACTTACTTCTTTTTCTTTACTAATTTTGTGTGTCCATACTATATACCAATTTTCTTCTTCCACCTTTTCTTTTCTTCTTTTCCTATAACAAAAAAGGGGTTCAGCCCTTATATTTTTTGAAATTTCATTTCTTCTTTTTTTCTCATGAATATGTTGGAATATGTTGATTTTCTATACTTTAACATGAAGTTTATACTTTTCTCATGAAAATTATGAATAATTATTAAGGAAATATGATTGTGGAACCTAGAGAACTACCCTATGATACATATTTTTTCTTGAAAAAAATCCATCGCCTAGGCGACTAGGCGACAAGGCACCCCCTTGTTGCCTAGCCTCGCCTTGGTGCCTTGAAAACTATGCTTACAATCATCAACTAACTCCACCAACTGAGGTGTTTTCTTCAAGTTGAGGTCCGCCCATAGTTGTATCTAAGGTTAAAACATCAAAGTATTTGTTTCGATTACAGAAAATATTACGTATATAATTTTCAGTTTGTATCAGCATCATGTGCTCAAAATAGAAAAATGGTTTTCAAATAATTACAATCTAGAATCAAGACTTAACACTCTAAAGTCTAAACAAAGCTCAAACTTCATTCATATAATAGTGACTTATAGATGACAACCAGAGCATACCTTAATGATTTGAGATATCAACCAAAGTACTAGATGACAGTGAAAATAAAAACCACAGAGAATACTAATATTCGCACTGACCAGAAACTGCTAGCAAGTAAGGAGCACCCTACTAGCTTCCATAACTTAGTAGAGGGAAAAAATAAATTTAATCAAAATCAACAAGATGCAACAAAAATTCATCTCAAATATACATTGTTCATAGATTGCAATATGCCAACATAATTATAGAGAAAGAAAAGTCATCAGAAAGACCAAATAAAGAAAAAAGAATGTGCACTACAACAGCACCAAACATGTAACTTAACAAGCATATGGTATCGACTATTGTACAAGCAAGGGCAGAATAATGAAATAAACATAGATAGCAAACTCCAATCTTGTTTGAAGTTTACAGGCTTTCTATCATGCACTTTTTAGATAATCTTCCAGGTTCATATGAAAAGAACCTAATAGAATATTAGGTTAATAGGTTTTACTTCTTTGTTCTTTGGCATGGAACAGAATATTGAGAAAACTATCAAAAAACTAGTGACAGGACCAAAATATTCTTGAAAACTGAAAAGAACTAACAACTGAAACAACATGTATACTTACCCTTCTATGAAGTCCTGCGTGCCACTATTGACTACTGTACACCCAATAGCCTTAGCAGAAATGAGGGATCATGTAAAATTTTCATTCCTTTCCCAAGGGTTCAGCACCCTCTTTGTATTGATTGCCCGCTCATCGGTGGTCCCAGGGACTGCCACATTGATAAGTTTACTACATCAAAGAATATGCCTTCAGATTACAAAGCCCCAAAACCAAGAAAGAAAAACCATCTCCAAATTCAAATTAAAGCAAAAGGCTTAACAGGGAAATCACCATAGAAGAACGCCATCTTTTACAATCTCAAAGAGATCATTAGTGGAAGGATCTATAGGAAGGTATCTCTTCAAGAACTGATCTTCTGCTAGGTAGTTGTTTATATGAGCAACATAGGACGTTTTCTCAGATCCAATGATGGTGTGAAGCAATGTCATCGTAGCAGCCTTCAGAAATGCAGTCGAATTCTTTGCTCCGCTACCAATTCCAGCATTAACATGCGATTGCAGTTTCAAATAGACCTGTAACGATATGATTTGCTCACTCTACTTAAAATCCTTAACCCCAGTACCAATTTCTCAACCCAAAACCATAAACTGCATAAAAAAAATGAATTCAAATTCAATGGTTACGCATTCAAGCTGCAGATCCTATAATAATAGTACTCACCCGAAGGAAGACCTAAAAATCCTCTACCTCCTCGTCCATGTCCCGATACTATTCAAGCAAACACGCAGCCCTCTTTTCCTCAGTCAAAGACTCTCCAACGGTTTTCAGCTTCGGCGTCCTGGAAGGCAAGTGTCTAATTGTCACTCGCCCGATCTCCCTCCTCATTAAGAGGAGCTGCAGAAACCAGTCGCCAACGTTGCAGGTTCAAATGCAAGAGCAAGAAAACAGACAAAACATCGAAGTAACCCACAAACAAGAAAGCTACTTGGGTTTTAGTGTTTTTGAGGATTACTCACATAGGAATTCAAGCTGCGAAGCTCCACCTGAGTGAACTGGCTCTGGAGCCATGGATCGCCATTCGCAGGTAAGTCTGAGGAAATCGAGTGGATTTGTTTTCTATTTTCTCTTTTCTAGAAGCATGATATCGACCTCTTCTCTGAATGGAAAACACCAACTCTTTTATAGTAATTACTAGATGATCACTTGCTCTCATGTCGATTGATAGGGATTTAGACCGTTACAAAATCAATTTAAAAGACAGGGCAAAGCGTAACAAAGGTTGCAGAATAACTACCACGATTCTTACAACGCTATGTTTAAAATTCTAACAGAAAGAAATCGAGCGGTGGTGACCTTCGGCAATTACCACGTCCTTCACCTCCATCCAAAGCAGCCGGACAGAAATACTTATCAAAACGGGAATAAACAGCCAGACAGAAAAAGTGACGGAATTTTTAGAACGTCCGAAACCTGTCGATGGGTCGGGCTCGGGCTAGCTTTTGTAAAAATTCTAATGGACCCGGCCGGAAGTCCAAGCCGAGATAGTGTTTAGTTGGGTCCCAAGCCCGGATTATGAAATTCCACGTTCTGTGCACCTGTGGGTTCACGGGAAATTTGAACCCGCCAATCAGAAGCGACCACATCGGCATTTCGAAAAAAAACACTAATATTTACGGTGTTCAGCTGTTAGCTGAACAAATCCGGTTCAACCACCCACGAAAAGACTGGGTTTTATTTCGAGGAGGGGTAGTTTGGGTATTTCTTGACAATAAAACTCAGAGAAGGTCTATTGCACATGCTAATACTTCACTACTTCCCATTCATACTAGGAGCAGATCTCATAGACTACCCTCAATGGTAGACCCAACAGACGGTTTACCGTCTTCGGAACTATCCACGTTAAGGTGGGGACTGGGGAAGCCCACACTACCCAATCGAAGGTCTTCACTCTTCAAAGATACCAGTTCGGTTCGATTTGATCGGTCCAGTATAACCCGATTAAACAAAAGAACTGAAAGTGTCAGCTGGACCAATCTGGTCTTGCCCATTGGTCAAGCAGGTACAATGTTTGGCGCTTTCAACACCCACGAGGAGGCTCAGCTTAGCAGATTGACGATCTGGTCCAGCCGGGTTTTCGGAAAAGAATGATTTTGTGTTTCGGTGTAATTAAGGTGCACGGTTTTATCAGTATCCGATTATTTGTCCAAAAAATCCAGATTATCCAATGGTAACGTAATCATGCAATAATATGGGGAGCTCTTCTTTTTTCTTTGGAACGATGAGAAATTAGAAAAAAAAAACGCACATGATCCACGTGTATGGACGTCATGTGGGTCTCAAATTTGGGTCTACACGAGATTCCTTGTACATTATGCTTCATGACTTTCATTTTTTTTCTGCAGAAATGCTTCATGACTTAATTCATCAATGCTTGCTTCATCCGAATGAATCGGTAATTGTGCATAATTTCATTAATAGTTAAAAATGATAATTTCAGTATTTTTATCTAAACTCATTATAAAAATATAAATAACCAAAGTATTGTGTGTTTCTAGATTTAAATTTTTTATTTTCATTTTCATTGTTAATACATGTCTATTAGTGTTTAATATGATAAATGTATGGTATTGGATATGTGCACAATTTTTTGTATTTTCTATTCTTTTGTTTTTATCAATTTGTTGAGATTTTATTGTATAATAATGACATCATTTGTTAACCATTTGATTTGAAAGAAAAAATATCTCATTTTTGTGCAACTTTAAAATTTTTATTATATTCTTGTAATTTATTTAAAAAAATATTTCTTGTTTATAACACTTATCTTTTGTTTAATGTGATAAATTTATATATTTTAATAGTTATTATTTAAATATGACACCATTGGTTGACCCATTTTAACCAAATAGTTGAATCATTAGGGGTACAAGTTGGGTGGGTTTGGGTTGGATTTAAATTCAACGCAAGCTCAACCCCTAAGAATTAGCTATAAGGCTTGAGCCCAAGCCTAATTTGTCAAACCCAAATCCAACCAGATTGGAAGTTGATGCACCTAGGTCGGGCTTAAGCCAAGACTAAACTCATGTTGCTAAATCAGCCCATACTATGAATAGGAAAGATCAAGGCGCTCACACATGTATATGAATAGGAAATGAGCAAAAATGTAGCTGATCTATCTCTTACAACTCAAATCCATCATTTGTTGGACTGTATCGTCCATTTGTTCATATAAATACCCCAAGAATATAGATGCCAACGGAAGTTGATGACTGTTGGCAGGGAGCATGGCAAGCGAAACCAATGTTGTGCACAGGCCATAATCGAGCAACTCAGGGAAGAGAAAACGGGATGCAATGTACAAAATGAAAGTAGCGAGATGGCACTAGCTATCTGCCCCCTGTACCATCACATCCCCCCTACCATGGGTCTCAAACCAATACTCCACCCATGCCTTGAGTGGCATCTTACCTCGGGCGATTGACTAATCGACTCGGGCTTTGAACGTGGGAAACTGTAGGTGGTGGGCAGACATCGACCCACCAACGGGTAATGCCAACAAGGCAACAACGTCTTCTATAGTGATAGTGAATTCACTAGATGCCCCCACGAATGTATGGGTCCGACAACACCAATACTCGAGAAGGGGCTTCACATACTTTACCCCCTCTTTGCCGGGAAGATCCATGTAGCAATCCACAAAACAGAGGAGCTCAGCATCTTGCAACAGACTACAGTATATTGGATTTTCCAACACATAGCGTGCCCAATCCGAATAACTCACCAGGGACTTTGAGGTATCAGTCCTTGGTTCCTGACATTTGAATGACATCAACCGATCCAAGCATCTGTAAAGGCACATCAGTTCACTACCGTCAACGGCATCAAAAACCCCACTCACACCCCTTGCGACTGGCATAGGGGACCAAAAACCCTTACCACCATCGGCCACCCTGGCCGCCTCTCGCTTGAATAGCATCTCCATTGTATTAACAACTCTAATGAATTCCACGAACGAGCACTCAGTGTTCTTCTGGTGAGGAGCCATGGTCAAAGGATGAATGAGCAAAGAGTAGAATAAGGACGGAAACTGATAGAGAAAGAAAGCTAAAGACAGAAACAGAGAAAGCAAAATGATCGAAAATAACTGAGAATATAAAGGGAAACTATAGAATGCGTATCACCCTTTTATAAAACCCTCACAAGTGTAGGGAATGCCAAACGACGTCGGGGAAAACTAATAAACATGATTACAGTCTTTCAGCCAATTCTTAACGGAAAAAAACAAGGTATATAAATTTATAACTATACCCTCAAAAGGGCGGGACAAAACAACACATTAATTTAAAGGAGGCACAACGTCAGAAACTGCTACTTTAAATGTTAAATCTCTTATCTAAGCCACACGCGCAAATAGTTTGCATTTATGAAGATACGACAGTTAGGAAACGTCCTAATGATGACTACCACGTCATTGACACATAACATCTTTTCCATCCCGTTCAACGGTAATTGAATGCAAAAAGTTACAAAGTGAAAAATTACCAACTCACACTGTATGTCCACAATAGACACCACTTCGACAAACATAGGGGGGCTAAACGCCTATATTTATTGTTTTTGCTTGTCTTTTGACAAATTCTTTCCTGTTATTAGGTAGGGGGCTTAGAACTTCGCTAACAAACCAAGCATAGAATTGCCTACCGATAGAAAGAAATTTGTCAAAAGATAGGGTGGCTGAATCATAGAATGGATGAAAAACTAACCCAAAATGAACACCCAAAATCCCCATCCGAAGTTATCAAAAGATCCAAACGAATTTTCCCTTACCCGCAAAGGATCCAATCAAAACAGGAACAATCATCAGGCCTAACACACAAAAAATTAGCATGCCACTGATCCCTCTACATTGATCCATCACAAAACCTTAAGGAAAATCTAAAGGCAAAATGCTTATCAGTAAGACTCCACTTACTAATAATAAGTAGGGGGTTAATGTAGGTACATAGTGATCACTCAGACCATCAAAGTACAAAGGATACCAAATTGATACCATATGGACGCTTGTGATGAGTTCATAACTCATCAGTGGCTTGCGATGAGCTTATAATTCATCGGACATTTGCGATGAGCTTATAACTCATCGGACATTTGTGATGAATAATATATGACATCGCAAAATTGCGACAAATTCGTACTTGAGATGGCTTATGATGAACTATGACTAGCATGAACCGGCGATAAACTTTAAACGTGTGTGGTTCTACAATGATATTCAGACGTGCAAGGAGTTGCAATGAATTTGAGACCATTACATAACTGCAGGATCACTGTAGACAAGGAATAAATATCGGTTACACGTGCGTCTTTAAGTTACAAGCGTGATAAGGCACCATGTGGATCTAATAAAAGTGCACCCGCTAAATGTTGATGTCACCAATGCCATGTTGGTTAAATGGGTCACGAAAAGAATTAGCATACACGGATTATGAGAATCATTGGACAAAAGGAAAGTTCGTCCTTAAGAGATCTCATAAGACACATGGCGAAACCCTGACAGTGCTCCTTAATAACTGACAACAAATCCAATATTCCCTTTTCCTAATGGGAATCAAATACTTTTGGCTCCTTCCTTTCAGAACCTCGAGATCCCTCCGTATAAATGAGGGTCCATCTCATAACAAGATCTTCATTCCATCACTCATCCGATCCTACCCTCTCTTATCATTCCCATTTTTCCTAGCCTCAAACCTACCTCCTGCCTTTGGTATTCCTTTGTCTTTTAAGGAGACCACTCCTACGTAGCCTAGCCACCCCACCTACACTTTCCATACTGCCCCAAGGTTGATGTAGATTGAGGTGCAGTTCTCTTAACAGTATGTGTCATCCTTTCTTCGCACTTCCATAACTAGCTGAAGGTTTTAATCTCCATGTTCTCTATGCCTATTTTGTAGGTGGGTTGCATGCATTGCACGCATTGTTTGACAAAACTCTTATCGATAACATGTTTGTCGAAAATAGAGTGGGTCAATTTTTGAAATCGCATCACATAAGCTAGAAGATCTTCTCTCATATGTTGCTCCATGTTGTGTAGGTCGGCCATCGTTAGCCTCCACTCCAAGGTGAACCATTTTGACAAAAATCTTTTGGCCAACTCCGCCCACAAGTCAATGCTATCCACGGTGAGGTTAACGAACTAGGTGTATGCCGACCCTAATAAGGACTTAGAGAACTCTCTGACTTTCAAGTATTCGTCAAAAGCAAAGAACCCAAGGACATCCTCAAATTTGTTCACATGCTTTGGTGGGCTTCCTTTCTGCCCGTCATACTATGGCCACTGTTGGGGAGGGACATAACCAACAGATTATAGGGTTTATAGAGGATCCTGTTAGAGTAGGGCTTTTGGAGGACAAGTGAGGATTGGGTTCGGCTTTGACTCTCCGCCATCAGTCCTTGGACATACTCCTTTAATTCGTCACCACTAAGTGGTGACTCTGTTACTGGGTCAATCTGAGGAGCGACCCGGGACTGTCCGATGGTGGGTTGACTAGTCTGTACGGGTATAGGGTTGACTCTGGTGGGTTGCTCAACATGGCAGGGTTTAAATTGGTGGAATAGTGGCTAGTGGGGATAGATGCAGGAGTAGCAGCTAGGGTGAAAGGGGATTGTTCAGTTCTGGCCATTTGTTGGAGGAGAAGTTGCAGAGTGGCCCTCATCTCTTGTTGCATCTGCTCTAAGTGATCAAAATGGATCTTAAACTCATAGACCTTGTTTGAGAGTATTTCGACATCAACCTATTCGGTTGACTACACACCATACTGGTCCTTAACTTTTGGGTTAACATTCTCCTTAGTGTTGTCATGCTCTTCAGGGATGGGAGAGAGGTTAATCCTACAAGCAACCATCCTCTGTGATTAAGGAACTAACCAAAGATTCTAATGTAAGTGTGGTGGTGAGGCTACGCACGAGGGTCTCCTTGAAGGACAAAGGAAGACTAGGTGCAGGAGGTAGGCAAAAGGCTATGGTAAATAAGAATGATAAGATGATGATTTTGTTATGTAATTGACCCCTATTTATCGGGAGAGATCCTGATGTCCCGAAAGGAATGAGCCAAAAGCATTTGATTCCCACTGGGAAAGGGAATATTGGATTTGTTGCCAGTTTGTCAGGGAACACTATTAGGGTTTCACTACATGTTTCACAAGATATTTCAATGATGAATTTTCCTTTCATTCGAGGATTCTCATAATCTGTGTGTGCTACTTCATTTCGTGACCCTTTTAACCGACGTGGTGTGAATGACATCATTATTTACTGGTGCGCCCTTATTAGGCCCACAGAGCATCCCATCACACATGTGTTTCTAGCATTTATTCCTAGTTTGTAGTAGTTATGTGCTTATCGTGGTTCTGTAATAACTTTGAAGCTCATCATAGATCTGCACGTGTGCAAAGCTCATCGCAAGTCTGTGTTCGCAGGTTTATGTGGGCCAAAGATCACCATAACCCATTTCAGGTTTGATTTTATCGCAATCATGTGATGAGTTATGAACTCATCGCAAATGTGTGATGAGTTGTGGACTCATCACAGGAATCTATGTGGTATTAATTCGACACCCTTTGTGCTCTATTGGTCTGAGTGACCACTATGTACCTATAGACATTGTTGCGCTTTTGTTACTTTTAGTTGGTAAAGCGGTGTCTGCCCATCATTTGCAGTTTATGGGGTTCGTCCCTACCAAGATTTCAAATCTTAGGTGGACGAATCGACTGCCCATGGGAAGATGCCAATAGCCAAGGTGGCATTATGGTCTGAAGGGGAGACAACCTGTGTCACCTTGCAGCTTTTGTTCTCTATGTAGCATTTCGTTTTTTGTTCCCAAGTACCCCGGATTATGGCTTATGCACAATGCCGATTCCCCTTATTGTTATTGCTGCTGGCGATCATCAACTATCACTGGACTCCATGTTTTTGGGTTATCTATTTTACCAAATGGATGACATTGTCCATCAGATGATGGATCTTAGCTACAAGCAGCGCCGAAACTATGTTTTGGACCCCTTTTTGTTCATGTTCTCCTGCGAGCGTCAATAACTAATTGTTACCCCTCGCCGTTTGTCCCCAAGACTGTTGCCATCGCTACTCTAGAGGAGGGGCTTGTACGAGGAATCCACAATTCAATGCCATTCTACATTGGTGTCAATGTTCTTGAGGATGACGACCAACAATGCACTTTGGAAGCTGATAGCCCTCTTGCCCTTGTGGCTCGTCTTATGCTATGTATGGCCTGGTGTCGTTGTGTATCTTGATCAAGCCGATGAGGCGCAGGTGGCAGCTTACCGTCCTGACTAGCTTCTCCGATAGTTCGGATATGATGGTATGGGCTCACAGTTTTTGAGATATTTTGGTGAGGATGTGTTTTGGAGACACCAAAATGTGCTAGCATTTCCAAATGTCTCCCAATTCCCTATCACAGGTTTCGAGAGGGTCAAGCAGTGCGAGTCCTTGCACTTAACATATATGTGCTCATTGTTCGATGGGATGTAGAAGTTTATGGCTGCAAATCCCCATCCCCGTCATGTCATAGCTCTTCCTCCGATCGGGTCATGCAGTGGAGCAAAGACAAGAAGAGGTCCCTTCCCAGCTAGGTTCTTCACCAGTGATAGCAGAGGAGAGCGAGTTTATGGGCGTTGTTTGGAAAGGTAAGAGTCTTTCCATCGAGGAGGGTGAAGGCAGCCGACCCCTTGCATCTAAGAAGTTTAGGACGACAAGGGTGCCTCGCTTTTTCTGGTTGTCAATACTAGGGGAGGTTAGTGAAACCAAGTCCGGCGTTGCATCATCTTGGGATGAGGAGCACCAATTTAGGGGTTCTCCATGGGACCACCTTGAGGAGGTTGTACAAGATCCTCTAGCCCCTGCTTCTGAGTCAAGGGAAGTAGTTAATGCAGAATCGGTGCAATCTGCAATGCAAGTTCCTCCTAAAAAACTTACCAAACCAAACTAGCAGGGTGCGTCCTACACACTGGATTCTTCACAAGAACCCTCTGGAAACCTTGAACATCGAATCCTAGTGTCTTTCTTGCAAAACTATTGTCAAAAATTGTTTTCTTGACTTCCTGTTGCTGCAAAGATCCAATCTTCCAGCAGGTAGTGGCGGCGGCTGAAGGAGGAGAAGTCCAGGGACGAAGAGGGCAGAACTGTCTCTTCTCTCTGGAGTCTGTGAGAGATCAAATCTCAGATTGCAAAATGTGTTTCTTGCTTCCTCAAACCCCTAGTTCAAAATCTGATATTTCTGCTAGGGTTTTCTCCTCTTTCTTCTTGATTAAGAAACCTCTCAATATTTTGGGAGTTATCCCAATCCAAATCAGTATTTGGATAGGGGTTGATCTTAATCCTATTTGGAGATTAAGTTAGTTAACTCCTGATCTTATCAGGAGATTACCATATTCAAATCTAATTTGAATTTGGTCTCTTAGACTGGATAATGTCAATGACCCAATCCTTTTACTAACACTAATCTCAGATTGGCCCCATAAACTGGTGATCATATCAGCCCAGTTCAAAATGGGCTTTTGGCCCATTAAGTGTTCAGTGTTTAACCAGTTTCCAACATGTTGCCCAGTTGGGCTTCTTTGTATGGTGTGGGACCCAAGCATTGATCTACACACCAGCCACA